>NW_024412396.1:72190024-72227455 GCF_014898765.1 Herpailurus yagouaroundi
GACGGGAACGTGCTTGGTGGCACTGAGGCCGCGTGCTTTACGGCGGTTCAGATGGTAAATTTTACGAGCTGCGCGCGCGTGTGTTTTTACCAGAAGAAGAAAGCCACGATTTGTATCTCGTTAAGAGTTCATTCCAGCCGCGCGGTTCGAAAGAGAAACGTGCTTCCCAGTCCACACAGCCGGATGGCGTGCGACCGCAGCCCGAACACCCTCTTTGCATGTCAGTCACAGCCCCCTCCTTAGGGAAAGGTCTCCCAGTGAAGCCGGGGCTCCTGGCGTCCTGCCCAGAGCCCCCGGGAAGGGGCTGGCCTGGGAAGAGACCGAGGAAGGTAGGGGTCTCGGCGACACCCTTCCAGCTGGAAAACCAAGCCATCGAAGCTGTCAGCTGCCCGCCGGACTGGGCCCGGAGAAGAACAGACAATCATTAGATGCACCAGGGTCGTGCGCCCCCTCGGCCCCTGTAACATCAGACACTTTCCGAGACCTCCACTGTCTCCCCGCTCGGGGAACGGAATTAATTTCCTAAAATTGAACGTCGTGTCGAGGAGTCACCTCCCGACCTCTTGCCAGGGAGGAAGGAGAAATGGGCCTTTGGTCTGGGCGCCCCTGACAGCCTGTGACAGCCCTTCACTCCAGTCGTCAGTCCTGGCTCGAACCATTCGGAATTGCCATCACCGTGGGGCGCCTGACCACCGAGGGCGCTAAGCAACGTCCGCGCTTGTAACAACAGCCCCCAGGTCAGGGAAGATGTGACGGGATCCTCACCACAAGTGCACTGGGAGGCTTGACGCGGCCAGGGGGCGCCTGGGACTTCGGCTCGGGTCACGATCTCGCGGTCTGTGAGCTCGAGCCCCGTGTCGGGCTCTGTGCTGACAGCACGGAGCCTGCTTGGTATGCTCTGTCCCCCTCTCTCTCGGCCCCTCCCCTCTCATGCTCTCTCTCTCTCTCTCTCTCTCTCTCAAAATAAATAAATAAGTAAATAAACTTAAAAAAAAATCTTGGGGCGCCTGAGTGGCTCAGTCAGTAAAGTGTCTGACTTTGGCTCAGGTCACGATCTCACGGTTCACGGGTTCAAGCCCCACGTCAGGCTCTGTGCTGACAGCCCGGAGCCCGGAGCCTGCTTCGGATTCTGCGTCTGTGTCTCTCTCTGTCCCTCCCCAGCTTGTGCTCTCCTCTCTCTCTGTGTCTCAATAGTAAATAAACAAACTTAAAAAAATGATGAAAAGAAAAGAAAATGGCTCGGCCCCTTTGGAAACGAACACGAAAGCGCAAAGAAAGAGGCACCAAAGTGCCAAGGCCGTCCAGTCCAGCTGCCCCGCTTCTGGAAGCGTGCTCCTAAGAAAACCACCCGGGAGAAGCAAAAAGGCGTTTGCCTGGAGTCGCTCGCTGCACAGGGCGTCAGACTCTGAAAAACCAGAATCGACCCACCAGCGTAATGATGGGGACCCAACTAAGCCGGCGAGGAGCCAGAGGGAGGCAGAGCTCCTGGCCGGCCCAAGCAGTCCCCCAGAGAAGGGAAAATCAGATGGGCGGTGCCCAAGCCCCTGGCGACAACGCCACCCACGTGGACCCGGCCACGGGAGATGTTCCACTGGAGAGTGTTACTGGGTTAGTCACACTGTAGTTAAAATATGTCAGGTGCTCTGCTCCAGAGTGAAAACTTCAGGGATTAGGCGTGTGTGTGTGTGTGCGTGCGTGTGTGTGTGTGTGTGTGTTCCTGCTTTTCTTAAAACCGGAGAACAGAGCTGGCTAATGGAACTCGACAAGGTAAAACACAGAAAGCAGACGCGATGTGCTTTGACTGCGCAGGAAGACAGCAGACAGGACGGGCGGAGCTCAGAAAAGTGGAGGTGGCTGGATGGGGTGTGGGGTCACGACGTGCTTCCCCCTCTTGTCAAAATTGCCTCTCATGCTGAATGCTCTTCTTTTTAGGTGAGAAAAACAAGAAAGCTGCACCCACTATGTGTTCAGACTTGTGGGTTTGACTCACGCTTTCCACCCCCTCCCCCGCCCCAGGGCCTGGAGGGGAACAAACCCTCCTGCTCACCCCGTGCCATCTCCGACCCCTGTCCGGCTGCCCTGGCCCCAGCCGGCACCGGAGGGGATGGAGGGTAGCGGCATCCTTGCAGGGGGGAGTTGGGGGCTGCTCTGGGGCACAGGGCCCGCCCCCAGCTGACGATGCCCGCTGTCTCCATCCCCCTCCCCCCCTGCTAACGCTATCTGCCTCCCCCACAGGGGCCCTCCCCAGGCCTGCAACCTCCTTGCCAGGAAGGTGGGTCGGGTGCCTCCTTCTGGGCCTGACGGGCCCCCAGCGGGCAGCCCCTTTTCCTGGTCCTCCCTTTTCCCGGAATGCCTTGGACTGTTCATCACCCTGGGGGCCCCAGAGCACAGAGAGGCTCAAGTAGGTGCTGTCTCTCAGGACCTCCCTCCCGGATCTGACACTCGAGACCTTTTTTAAATAGATATTTAAACAAAATTCTTTTAGGGGCGCCTGGGCGGCTCAGTCACCTGAGCATCCGACTCTGGCTCAGGTCGTGATCTTGCGGTTTGTGTGTTCGAGCCCCGCGTCTGGCTGTGCTCTGTCTCTCTCTCTCTCTCTCTCTCTCTCTCTCTCTCTCTCTCTCAAAAATAAATAAAATTTTAAAAAATTAAAAAAATTTTTAATATTTATTTATTTTTGAGAGAGAGGGAGACAGAGCATGAGCAGGGGAGGAGCAGAGAGAGAGGGAAACACAGAATCCGAAGCAGGATCCAAGCTCCGAGCTGTCAGCACAGAGCCCGATGTGGGGCTCGAACCCACGAACCGTGAGATCACGACCTGAGCCGAAGCAGGACGCTCAAGCGACTGAGCCAGCCAGGCGCCCCAAGACCTTTTTAATCCTAGAAGAGACGGATTAGCCACGAGGACCTCTGTGCGGGCCGCTCCCGACAGGCCGCCAAGGAAGGCGCAGGGAGGGACTGAGAGGGAGAGGCAGTCCTGTGTCCTCAGGGGAAGAAACCTCAGGGTTGAGTCCCCCAGGGCAGCCCTCCCGGCTGGCTGCGAATGTGGTCTCGGGGAGACTCGGGTCACACACACGCCCGCCACAGGGAGAACCAGGGTGGGGGCCCTGGGAGGTGGCCTGTGCAGCTGTGTGTGCGGGTTGCAAAGCCGGGCGCTGAGGTTGGGACGCGGCATTGTTCAGGACCCGTCGGTTGCAGACATGCCTCAGCTTCTTGTTGACGGTGGGTCTCTCTCAGGCAGGCGCCGGTGGGGGGAGGGAGGTTTCCCAGGGGCCCTCCTGTGACCTCAGGGTGGCCAGTCCCGGGGAAACCCCCCCCCCCCACCCGGGAGCCACAGCCTTAGCTCCGTTGGTCCCTCTGCGGGCCCGGAGCGCCGAGGACACGTGGAGATAGACGTCCCAGCCTCCCCGCTGCCCTGCACCCCGGAATCACACGGCACTGTCACCTGGGCCCCCCGCGCGCCCTCCGCCCCCCTCCACCCTCACAGCCGTGGCTCCAGCGAGGCCACGTGGTCTCCCGCCTGGACTGTGCTCTACCTCCCAGGTCGCAGGTCAAGTCCACCGTGAGCTGGGACGGGCTGTGTAGAGCCTCACTCTGACCGAGCCGCCCTCCACCCAGCCCCTCCAGCCGGGCCCCAGCAGCCTCAGGCGACAGCCTCTCCCCCCGGCCTTGCCTCCCCCCAGCCCCCGGGCTGCACCTCGGCTTGTCCTCACGCCCAGGCCTTCACGTCCCCATCCTCGCCGCCCCCCTCCCCCCATTGCCTGGCTACCTCTATCCCTCCTGAGGCTCAGCCCACCCGTCCCCTCCTCCGGGAAGCCCCCCCTGACCACCTCCCTCGTAGCACTTGGCATCCACGTTGGGGCGAGCTCTCTCCTTGTGACTCCCATCCCCACCCCGGCCTAAGTGGGTTCCGCTCAGAGCAGCGGTGAGTCAAGGACGGACGAATAAATGGCTGTGAAGAAATGAGCGAGAGGGTGAGCGCACGTATCGCTGTGGGGACGAGAGGGGCCTCCGCAGGCCTGGGGGCCGGCAGAGGGTAGAGCCCAGCAGGCCTTCCTCCCCACTCCTCATCACGATCACAGGGCCTCTGATTCATTCCCCAGCGCCAGGCTTCCCAGTACAAAGCAGAGCTTCGGTCTCCGGCCCGCACTCCCTCCCTGCTGTCAGTGTGGGCATGACTTAGGAGCCTCTCAGCCCCTGTCCCCCGGGCCCGGGGGGATTCATCACCCTGTCGCCGGGGGTGGGGGGGGGGGGAGGCCAAGGCCAGCGGGCTGGTGGGCACCAGCAGGGAGGGAGAGACCCCGGCATTTGCTTCCCCGAGACCCGGAGGGCATGCGGGGTGGGGGGGGGGGCTGGTGCCGCGTCCCTGGGGGTGTTAACGGTACCCCCTGCCCCGTGCCTGCGGAACCGTGAGCGCCTGCGCGGGGCCTCGCATTAGTATTCCCTGTACAGACGCTTGCAAAGAAATGACTCACACACCAGTTGACTAATTTGAAAGTAAGCTGTTTTTGCTGCAAGTGGAAAGGTTCAGTGAATCTTAAAAACTGAGCGATGGGGATTTTATTCCTTGTTCTAGAGCTTTCCTTCTGCAGGGAGGGCGACCCTGCCACCAAATGTCTCTGGTTGGCTTCACCTGCAGCAGCCGCGGTTGGGGGACCGGGGCCAGTTAACCTCCTCTCCTCGGGACAGCGGGGACGCATTCCACCAGGACGGACCCCACAGGCCACACCCACTGCACAGGACACGCATCGGTGGCATGGAGGGGGGGGGGGGCCCAGGCCGCAGCTCTGCAGAGTCCACCTGCCCAACACCGTTCCTCTTGGGAGGGGGCAGATTGCCCCAGGGGGGTGCGTCTTACGGCCTGAAGGGCTGCTCTCCCCCTATTTTACAGACAGGCAGTCGAGAGGCACAGAGAGGTAAATAATTCTTCTGAGGTCACACAGCCGCTATGGACAGAAGGCGGGAGCATATCCAGGGCCACCGGCTGCAGCTGGCTTTCCCAACTTAGGTCACCACCCGGGGTTAGAGAGACGAACGGGGCGGGTGGGGGGGCATGGACATGTTTTGCCTCTGCCGGGGCGGGGGCGGGGGCGGGGGGGGGATGAGATTTGCATTTGTCCTGTGGGCAGTGGGGCCTGAGGGAACAGACCCGAACAGACTACAGAAGGGGGAAGGCCCTGGGGGGTGCGGGGAGCAGGGTTGAGAGCAGAAGGTGGCCCAGGTTGGGCAGCGGCAGAGAAGGGAGTGATGAGGTCGAATTCAGGATATGCCTCCAAGGCAGGCCCGGCAGGACCCTGGCATTAACCAGGAGGACGTGACGGAAAGAGCCATAAAGGAGACTCCTGAGAACCTGCGTGGAATAACTCACCCCCTCCAGGACCTGCTCCCCCCCCCCGACCCACCCCTGCCCTAGGTGGTCCACACCCGTGGGCCACCCCCCTCCCTCCCTGGCCTTCTTTCTCGGCCTCGCTCCCCAGGACCGCTGTCCGTCCATAGCATGGACACAGGAAGCCCCAGGACGTGTCAGACGGCCAAGCATGGATCCTCCCCTTGGGGGGCAGCTGCTCAGACTGATGGGCGCACTGGAGCCCCGGGGAGACTTGAGCTCAGGAAGAGAAGTCACAGACATGGTGGAGGCCAGAGGGCGAGCTCCCCGCACCCTCAGCGCTCGGGCCGCTGCCCGTGCCGCCCTCCGTAGGCTGCGTGACTTCGGGGGAGCGCGTCTGACACCCTGTGCCTCAGTTTCCCCCCCTGCACTCATCGTGGGGCTTGTGGGAACAGCAGGTTATCTCGCGGCTCTTACTCTCCGCACGCGGTGGCTCTGTCAGGGATCATCGTAACGCACTCTTTCCAAGGCTGGGAGCCAGGTCGCCGTGCTGGGCACTTGGGCCAGGCACGGGGCCAGTGCCCGGTAAAGGCTGCCTGTGAGGTTCCCTGTTTCCTGCTCGCTGTGTGCCTTGAGGCAGGCAGCACTCCCCCTCTGAGACGAGCTGCTCCCTGCACACCGTGGGCAAGAGCCGCGGTCCCCATCTCCCGGGGACTTCGGGAGGCCACCTTCCCACAGAAGGTGCTGGGCACGGGGCCCGGCGTCTCTTAAGTGCCCCATTAGGGCTCGCTGTGATAATTACAAAGCGGCAGGGCTGTGACTGGCACCCGGCCCGGGTGGGCTCACCCGCCGGGCAGCCGCCAGCCTAAGTTGAGAAACTTAGTCAAACTAGCGTATCACCTTCCCAGAGCCCCGTCCTCCCCGGCGCCGAAACACAAGCCAGAGATAACAGTCTCCCAAACAGATTTACCGAAGTCAACCCATCACAAGTGCGGACACGCTCGGAGATGACAGGAGCCCGTGAGTTCCTAGTATCCCGCCCGGCACGCAGGACTGCAAACAGTCGGCCGCGTCTCCTGGCCATCCATCAGCCCGTGTGTCAGGCGGTGTCGCCTGGGCCCGGGGACTGTGGTCGCCATAGGGGTGGAGTCAAACGCATCCTTTCAAAAATAGATCTGCTTAAAATTCATTAACTGGGACAACTCCGCCGTAAGAAGCAATCAATTCCTTGAACTCTATAACCATGCCTCTCCCAAGGATCTCTTCCTCGGTGTCGGTCAAGCTAACAAAGACTGTCTGGGTCCCACGGAAGGAGGGGGACACGAGGACACAAGGGAAGAAGTCTAGTCTGGACGTTCCGCAGCCGGCTCGGACCCGACTGCTTCCCGATGCGTTTGTCTCCGGAGGGAGTCATTCGTCACGCCAGCCGGGGTCGGGGGTCTGCTCAGCCCCTGCCGGGCGCCGGGCTGGGCCAAGGGTGCGGGGGAACCGAGAGATGGTCTCGCGCACGAGGAGCCCCAGCTGAGCGGGGGGTTGCGGGGACGGACGTCTGGGCTCGCTCTTGGTGATCTCATCCTGCACGTGGCCGTAAATCCACTCACTAGCTGATGGGTCCTGAATTTATGTCGGCAGCTGGGGCCTCCCCACTGCACCCCCCGGACCCCACCATCCGGATGCCCCCAGATGCCCACTCCATATCTCCACTGGGGTGTCTAATGGGGGTCCTAGACCCACCCTGTTCAGGCGCGGCCAGACCCATCTCGGGTTCTTCCGGCCCCTCAGGCCAGAGGCGGCGAGCCCTCTGGGATTCCTCTCTTTACCTCAATCCCACACCCAGCCCCATCCGGGGGCCTGGGGGACCTGCCTTCCAAGACCAGCCACATTCTAGCCACGTCTCTGGGCCTCCGCGGGTGCTGGGCTGGGCTGGGCTGGCCCAATCTGTGCTGGTAGCACCTGGCTGACTGTGGAAACTCTTACCTGCTTCTACCCAGGTCCCCCCCCCCAATCTCACCGGCTAGAGGAAGTCTATTCACACGCAAGTCACACGAGCCTCCCCTTTACCCAAACCATGCCGAAGGCGCCTGGGTCCCCCCAGACCTTATGAAGCCCGCCAAAGTCCCTGTGCCCCCTGGTCTGGTCTCCTATTACTCTCCACCTCCCTCACTCCACTGCAGCCACACTCCTGCCCCAGGGCCTTTGCACTTGCTAGCTTCCTGCTGAGAGCTCTTCCCCTACTTGGAAATAAGACTTCCCTCGTCACCTTATCTGGAAGTGTCCCTTTCCCTTGGCACTTTCCACTAATAACTGTTTGACTCATGCATCTTGCTTGCCATCCATTGGTTCGGCCAGCAGAACGTAAGAGCCACCCGGCTGGAGGGGGGCGGTTTTCTGTGTGGTCACTGCTGAGTGCTCCGGGGCTCCCCGGGAACATGACAGGTCTCAGGAAGTGTGCAGTCAGTGAACGGGTGAGTGAAACGTGTCTCTCTTCCAGAGGGCTGCCCCCAGCCCCTTTTTTAGGCTCTCATCACAGGCTCCAGCACTCCGCTCCCTTTGGAAACTTCTGGTCGTGGCTTTTCTCCGGGCGGTGGGGGGTGGGGTGGGGGTGAGCAAATCCTCTCCCAGCTGACTAGCCAGACGCCGGCCCCTGTCCGACCTGTCCCCACCTGCTGCCTCTGCCCTTCATAATGGACGGTGTGGACACTGGCTCAGTCGACCTCCCGCTCGCCATACCCTGGCCACATCAGCCCCTGCCCCTATGCTTCCCTTCTGGAACCTTCCATTCAACTCTTCCTTTCCAACCACCTGTCCCCCTGGACACCCCCTGGTTGTCCCTGGGAAACCTCGCCTCACAATTAAAACCTCCTTCTCTCTCCCCTCGAATTTCAGGCCACTGTTCCTTCTGTGCCCTTGTCCGTCCAGCCTGAGAACCCCACCCCGGGGCTGGGCGTTGAGCTTGTGGGGTCCACGAGGGCGGGGGCTGCTAAAGTAATGAGGTGTCCCTTATGCATGTGATGAACCCCACTGAGATGAGCAGAAGTACAATGCAGACCCAAGGCAGGTGCGGTAAGCCTGGAAGCTTCCAGGCCGTGTGCCCTGTGCTCACTGTTGATACAATTCACTCCGATCCACTTAACAAACGTTTACCCAGCGCACGCTGCCAGCCGAGCACGGGGCCAGGCCCCACGGGAGGCACCCCTCTGCTGCTCCCTGCCTCACCCTCCTCCCTGTCTCTCCTACTCACTCCTCTGTCCCTGTCAGCCTCTCCGGTTTCACAGCCTGCTGCCCTGTCTACCTACACACCACACTGCAGACGTCCCTGATGGGGTCTGATGGGCAGCTGACCTCCTCAGCATCCACTCTGCCGGTGGCCTCGCCGCCGTGACCCGTGGAAGGGGCACTTCCCGGGGAAAACGCTTGCTCGGGGCCCGGGGCTGGGCGGTGGGGGGTGTCCCGGTGACCAGAACACGCGGGCCCCCGAGGGCGGCAGCAGCCGCGGGAATCCCGTTATCGGTGACTGCCTCCCACCCCATGCTGGGCTTTTGAACGAGCACATCCAGGGCTCCTACCGGAGACGGCGATGAGGCCCGGAGTGAACACGTGACTGACGGCCGCAGGCCTGGAACGCAGGGTCAGGGCTGGGGCATCATCTTGAACTTGGACTGCCTCTGGGAGCTCCTGGAGAGAGCCCAGCATTCACCTTTGCCCCCTCACCCCTGGAGCTAGCTCTGAGTCATAACAGTAATAATGCCGAGGCGCCTGGAGGGCTTGGTCGGTTGAGCATCCGACTTCGGCTCGGGTCATGATCTCGCGGTTCGTGAGTTCGAGCCCCGGTTGGACTCCGTGCTGACAGCTCAGAGCCCGGAGCCTGCTTCGGATTCTGTGTCTCCCCGTCTCTCTCTCTCTCTCTCTCAAAGACAAACATTAAAAATAAATTTAAAAAAGTAGTAACAATGCTAATCAACCCCGATCTGCACGCCAGGCACCCACGCAGGCACGTGGGCAAGGGTGTGCACTCCAAAACCTCCCCAGAGCCCTCTGAGGAAGGCGCTGGTATGATCCCCATTTCACAGACAGGGAGATGAAGACAGAGAGGTTTAGCATCCTGGCAAGGCCACGCCGCCAGTGAGTGGCAGAGGGGGACTCAAACTCTGACAGGAGGCGACCCGCAGATGCTTGTGGTGCTCAGTGAACAAACGTGCGCTGAAATTGCCCCCGTGGCTCTCCGACCGGGGGGGGGGGCGGGGGGGGGGGGCAGGGGTCGAGCCCCGGGCCGGCTTCTTCCCAGCTCACCCCTTGGCCTGCCGACGGTGGGGGGAATGGGTTCATAGCTACCTGTGTTCATTCATATGTTCCCCTGCTCATTCATTGATCAAACACTAACCAAACACCCAAGCGCTGGGGATTCAGGGACAATTTAGACACGGGCCTGCCGCCCGCCCCCGGTGTTGATGTGGCCACCCAGCCGGAAGAAAGACATCTAGAGGCAGTACCGCGAGCAGCGGGTGGCGAGAGCCTCTCCTGTGCCACCGCCCCACCCCGCCCCTGCAGCGAGGAGGAAGGGAGTGGACTAAGCTGGCCGCAGCAAACCCCGTACATCTTTGGTTCCGTCTGGGAGACGGGCTGGAGGGCGGGGTGCAGACACCCCGAGGCCCAGACTCACCTGCCTCCGACTTTGTTTTCTCTCGTCTCATCTCTCTTGGCCACCTCTCATTTATCTGGCCGCTCTGGTGTCACCTCCTAAGCCCTCCTAAAGCCTCTGCAGAATGAAGTGGGGATACATAACCTAACTGTCATCAGCCTCAGCGTGGTGGGACCACCGCTCTGCCCGCCACCCGAGGCCCATGGGCCAGAAGGTGATCAGGAAAACTTTGGGACCTTAATGGGTCTGAGACCTGATCTTTTTATCCCGGCCCTGGGGGCTGAAACCGTGTCCCCATCCACACCTCCCTCTTCTGTCCCCCAGAGTTCTCCTAACCAAACGCAAAAAAAAAAAAAAAGAAAAAATTGTGTGTGACGGGGACGCGGGTCCCTCTTAAATTGCTGAACGAGTACTCAGCCTTGAAAGCCTAGCCTGCACGTCCGCTGGCTGTGAGCGGCTCTTTGTCGCTCAGAGGAAAAGTGAATGTGTCCACCTTATCCACGTTTTTGTCCCCTGTACCACGGCCTTTCCCTCACATTCTTTCTGAATAAAAATAGCCACCCGACCCTGAGCTAGAAAGCCAGGGGGGCCCTGCGAAGCAGCTCCCCTAACTGCCCCCCCCCCCCCCCCGCCCAGTTTCCATCTGGAGGGCAGAGCAGCTCTGGAGACTACTTCCCATTTCTTTCTGGGTTTTTCTACAAGTGGAGGATTGTAAACCCTGGCCGTGCACACGGGTGGTCACCTGCCCACCCTTCCCAACAGAGACTGCAATAAGGATTCGAGGCAGCAAGGCCAGGATGAGGGGCCCATCTTTTGAGGGTTCAGTACCGTCTACGCTCCCTTAAAAAGCTCACGCTGTTGAAAATCCCAGCCCCGGTCCTTTTCCCGCCGAGATCCGTCGTGTTGACATGTCTTCGTAAACACAGCCTGAAAGCCACCTCCCAAAGACCAGACGGAAGGGCCTAGATCCCCCGCATCCCTAAGCAGGCCGGGCGCGACCTCGCTCAGGTTCTTTGCGTCGGGCAAAAGGGTTAGGGATGCTTGCCCGACACAAAGAACCTGAGCGAGGTCGCGCCCGGACTGCTTAGTTGAGTCGGTGAAATTAACAGAGGGCACGTTTTTCAGCGCGGCCACCTCTTAGCGACACGTTGCGCAGCATCTGAGCTTCGGGGCTGGTGGGCGAGTTCCCGTGTCGTCAAGATGGTGGAAACGCCTTGAAGGCAGCATCTTTGACCTGTCTTGTGATGATGCTCACAGCGGCACCGGGGGGCTCGTCACTCTCTCTGTTCTTAGCAAAAGCCTCTTGTTTTGCTCCTTCCAGACGCACATGACCAGCTTGCAGATGTCGCTGCCGGGGGCGGCTTTCCTGCAGCGTCTTGTTGGAGAAACCACCCAGGTTTTACCAACTGCCGGGTTCACCTCTCAAGGATGAAATCTGCTTTTGATTTTACTTTTTTGAGAGATTTTATTTTTTAAGTAATTTCTACACCCAACATGAGGCTCAAACTCACAAGCCCAAGATCAAGAGTCATGTGCTCTACCAACGGAGCCAGAGGGGCGCCCCGAAGATTTTATTTTTATTCATTTTTTAAAAAAATTTTTAATGTTTATTTATTTTTGAGGGAGGGGGAAGGGCAGAGAGAGGGAGACACAGAATCGGAAGCAGCTCCAGGCTCTGAGCTGTCAGCACAGAGCCCGACGCGGGGCTCGAACTCACGAGCCGTGAGATCATGACCCGAGCCCAAGTCGGACGCTCAACCAACTGAGCCCCCCAGGCGCCCCCGTACCCTCTTTAAAGGAGCGGTTTGGTGGCACCAGGAATGTTCACCGTATCGCACAGAACCTCCTGTTCCTAGTTCCTAAACACTTTTCTCACGACCGACCGAGCCTCCCTCCCCATTAAGCAGTAACCTCTCCACCCCCTCCCCCCCAGCCCCTAACAACCAACCACTCGTCTACTTGCTGTGTCTACGGATTTGCCTCTTCTGGACACTTCATCCAACTGGGTTTTTTCCACCTTCTGGCTGCTGTGAGCGCACGTGTACATGTGTAAGTTTAGGGGTGGCTTATCGTCCCAATGCACAGATGAGAAAACTGAGGCCCCAGGCTTCAGTGACTTACCCTACCTGCCTGACGCTGCAGAGTGATGGCATTGGGGTCACCGTGGAGAGGGGCTCACGGCCACACGAGTGACTCTTCTCAAAACATGCCTCATATTTTCCCCGCTTTCAACTGTTCTTTCCGTATTCCCTGTTTTTCATCCCTGACCCTTCTTCTCAGTCAAAGCACCATTGCAGATTTAGTGAACTTTTAACTTTTTTTTTTTTTCAACGTTTATTTATTTTTGGGACAGAGAGAGAAAGAGCATGAACGGGGGAGGGGCAGAGAGAGAGGGAGACACAGAATTGGAAACAGGCTCCAGGCTCTGAGCCGTCAGCCCAGAACCCGACGCGGGGCTCGAACTCACGGAGCGCGAGATCGTGACCTGGCTGAAGTCGGACGCTTAACCGACTGCGCCACCCAGGCGCCCCTAGTGAACTTTTAAAAGCAAACAGGGATGTTCCCAGAATCTCCAAATCCCTTCTGGCCAGTGCCCTGTGTCCTGCACATGTCTCGCTGATGGGGTGGGGGGGAGAAGGCTTGACCTTCAGACAGGAATGTGTGCGAGTGGGGAGACTGGGCAGGGTGGGAGGCATGGTCACCAGGTGCACACCGGGGCTTGGGAGCGTGGCCGTGCCCATTGCCCATCCCAGCTGGAGGCCAGGGAGTCCACAGTTCGTTCTGGGGAGGGGGCACTGCAGGCTGCTTGCTGGGTGAGCAAAGCCCCTGCCGGGAGGTGGAGGGCCGTCCCCTGAGTAAGAAAGGCCAGCAAAGGGGGCAGGCACTGGCCGTGAAATGATAAGTTGGGCTCCTTGTGCTCTGGGCAGATGGGCTTTCAATGATTATCCCCATTTCCTACTCGGGGAGACTGAGGCCCAGATTACGCAGCAGCTCAGTGGCAGAGCTGGGATGGGGGCAGCTGGGCCCCCACGAGGGGTCCTGGGGGGAACCCTAAATCTAAAAGACACTGGATTCCAAATGACAAACTTGTTTGGCAGAAGCCACGTGAGCTGTGCGGGCCCAGGCACATGACGGGCCGCCTGGCTCCTCGAGGAGCCGGCCGGCTGGCCAGCGCTGGGGCGCTGGGCGTCATCTGACGCGGAAGGCCGGGCGCCCCCATCCCGCAGAAGTGCCGGGTTGTCCAACCCCTCCGTCGCTGACATGCGTGACAGGAGTCGTGGAGAAGCCAGACGACATCGCTTTCGCTGTGCTCGTGACTCAGCCCCTTGGAAGGGCACATTTTCACAACCTCCCTCCCGACGAGTCCCGGCGTGAGCGACGTTCTGGAAGGTCTGTCCGTCCGCCGGGTCCTGCCCACCGTCTGGCCGGCATCCACGGCTGCCTCTCTTCCCCGGGGGCTGCGGAAGTTTGGAGAAGCTAGGATCGGGCAGAGGGCCTTTCCTGTCTCGGCCGGCACACTTTGTTCTCTTAACAGCCTATTGAGGTTGAATTTATATATATAACAATCACCCATCTTAAATGTGTAATTCAATCGTGTTTAGTAAATTTGCAGATTTGTGCCAACCTTCACCACAATCTAATTTTAGAGCGTTTCCCCCGCTGAAAAGCAACCTGGTGCCCTCCTAATCTGTTTTTTGTATCTTCGCTGCTGGGGGCTCCTCTCCCCACTCTGTGAATAATGACGGGCCCTCACGGAGCACTTCGTCCCCCACCGGGTTCTGAGGGATTTCCAAGGACAGGTTCACAGAGCTGTCACGGCAGCCGGTCAGGGCAGGCCTTGTTCTCATTCCCTACTGACAGCCATGGGAGCGGAGGTCAAGCACTGCAGAGTCACCTGCCGTCGCGGGGTCAATGGTGGCTCCCCAAAAGGTGTGTCCCCGACCTGTGACCGTGACCTTATTTGGGAAAAGGGTCTTTGCAGACGTAATTAACTTAAGGATCCTGAGATGAGATCATCCTGGAGCTTTGGGGGGCAGGGGCCCCAAATCCAATGGCAAGTGTGGCAATAAAGGCAGGCCAGCCACATGAGCAAAGGCTACTTACCCAGAGCTTTCTGGAATGAGGGGGGTGGGGAGGTCAGCCACCACAGCCAGGTCTGACGGCGCCGGACGGCTGGGCCGGGTGGGTGGGCTCAGGCGGGTCCCTACGGAGCTGCGGCGTGGGGAAGGTGGAGACAGCTCACGGGGAGTGGGGCGTCCTATGTGATTTGTCAGGGGGCAGACGTGGCTTTCTCTGGTCGGTTCCAAATTGGAGGTGGACACAAATTAGGGCAGCTGTGAGCTCCTGATCAAGTCCTGGCCTCTTGGAACTGAAGGCCGCAGAAGTCACTGTTTAGCTGCCTGGATTGTCACCAGGGGTGGCCTTCCGGCTGCCTGCACTCCCTGTAGCCTGGCTTTTCCGGGCCCGTTACTGTCGATAAAGGGTTGGTCTCCCGGGCAGGTTGCTGCGGGCCGTGGGGCGGAGGTCTGTTTCTTTATCTGGTCTGGCCACGGTCCCTTTGCAGATTGGGTCTCTCACAGGTGTCCTCATAAGGGACCCATAGAGGTGTCCCTCATAAGGCAAGCGGCCACGTTCGGAGGGAGGCAAAGACAGAGGCACACAGCCCCAGGCCGAGGATGCTGGGAGGCACCAGAAGTTGGGAGAGGCAGGAAGGGTCCTCCTCTATGGCCTTCGGATAGAGCACGGCCCCACGGACACTTTGATGTTTGACTTCCGGCCTCCAGAACTGTGATAGGATAAACCTCTGCCTTTTTCAGCCATCAGATCTGTGATGATTTGCTTCAGCGGTCACAGAAGTGAACGCACTTGCCCAGCGTTACACGGCAGGAACTCGGAGGCACTGGGATCGTCGAGGGGGGCGTCTTGACCCTCCTGCCGCGGTGGAGGCGGGCAGGTGGGGGTGGGAAAAGCAGGAAGGACTCAGAGAGAGATGGGCAACAGGGTTCTGTGCAGGTTTGAGGCCTCATCCGTCCATCCGTCCATCCGTCCATCTGTCCATCCGTTACTTGCTCAGGCCCCAAGGTGGGTCAAAGGCCTGAGTGTCGCCTTAGACCAGGCTTGTCCTTCAGGCTCATTCTCGGCCCCGTCAGAGCCCCTCAACCCCACCCCCCCCCCGAGGTTTTTGCGTTCAGTCTGTGCACCTGCAAAACCTCCGTCCAGACTGTCTGCCCTGAAACTCCAGGACTCCAGACTTTCCTGTATACTAATACCTTAAGAATTGAGGTGAAAGCCGGGTGTCACCCCGGGGTCACTGTTGACGGTCTTGCCGTGTTCTTCTCCATCTCTGTTCCGGAATGGCCTGAAGGTGGCTTATGGAGGGACGTCCAAAGAGCCAATTTGCTTAGGAGGAGGCTGGGACTTGGGGAATCAGGACGGAGGGAAGGGAGGAGACACACGGAGGCCAGTGTGGGAAGGCCCCTGAGGACCCCCAGGGGCAGGCGCTAAGCTCCCTAGCAGCCAAAGGGAGGAGGGGTTGAGGGCAGTGCGAGGTACGAGTGAGTGAGGGCTGGGCTGCGTCTTGGAGCAGTCTTCAACTCAGACAACGGCACGTAGTCACAGCTCGGCCCTGGACAAAACCTGAGGCTGACCCCGTCTCTCTCTCCTGGGCTGGCCACATCTTGTCCAGGGGTTGGGGCGGGGGGGATGGTCTGGTTTTGTTTGTCATTGTCGTTTCCTTTGGGGAAGCTCTGCCTGCTCATCAGGGTGCCCCATCCCACCTGCAGGGGTAAGGATGTGACGTAAGAGGGCCATCGGAGTCCGGGCTGGGAATTGCTATGACTGGGGGTGAGAGAGGAACTTTCACGCACGGGCGATCATGAGCCACGGTGGCCACCTGAGGAGGAGGGGGCTGACCCCTCCCCCATCCTCCAGGACACCCAGAGGTGGCCATTTGCACAAGAAGGAAGAAGGCCAGGGCCCCAGGGCGGGCGGGGTTGAGCAGAAAGGAAAGGCAGGTAGGTAAAGAGAGATCCCCACCTGACGGCCCTCCTGCTCCTGGACCCAGCCGTGCCTGATATCCTGCCATCTTCTCCCAGATGCCTCAGTTAAGTGGGTCAACAAAGTCCTCGCAGAGTGCTTTGCAAAGTTGCTGTTGTGAGGAAAGACGTGGGCTCACACCAGTGTCTGCTAAGGGAAGGATAGGGTGGGGAAGGAGAATTCTTTCGTGACTGGTAATTCCTGTTTCTCTCGTCTGTGGCTTTGATGGCCTTGGGGCTGTGGTAGGGCCCAGCTGTGCTCCCTGACCTTGGAATCCAGTGTCCCTTGATGACCTCACCCCACGGACAACAGGGCTCACACTGGAGGTCTTATTTAGGCCATCGTTACTGCTGACTGCTGGTGGTGGGCCAGACCCTGTGTAGGTGCGTTTTGGGGATGTGTCTGTACTAAGGATCAGGAGGGACGGGTACTGATCCGTGCAGGCCACAGAGTACTGGGCAAGGGGCAGCAGAAGCCCCCACAGGAACACAGAGCGCCCCACCCACCCCATGAACGGTCATTGAGGTTAGCTGGTATAACAATGACATTATGTGGGTTCTTTTCCCCTTAGAAAATATTTTGTTTGTTTAGCGGGCCACAAAGGAAGAGATCAGCAAGATGTGTTTCAAGCATCAATGTTTTGTTTTTAGCTCTCCTTGGTCTCCTTGGTCCCACAACAGGGCTTCTCAACCTTGGTTCTCTTGACGTTTGGGGCTGGATCGTTCTTTGTCACAGGGGCCACGCTGGGCCTCAGTGCGGGCGTCAGCGGCGTCCCTGGCCTCACCCACCGGACGGTGTCACCTCTTCCGGTCGTGACAACCATAAGCATCTCCAGGCATTGCCCAGTGTCCCCTGGAGGGAACAACGCCCCTTGGGTTGAGTACCCCCGCCCCAGGGACTTCTGTAGCCACGGTCCAGACATAGGAAGACACAGAAGGAAAGAGGGAGGAAAGAAGTTGACATTTTTTGGTGATTCTTTCATTGTAGTAAAATATAACATAAAACGCACGGTCTTAATCCTTAAAAAGAGTTCTGAAGCATCTCCACCATTTCCGGAACGGCCCACCCCCGGCACCCCCTGTCCTAGTCTCTGTGACTCTGACGACCCCAGGCACCTCCTCCAAGCGGGATCATGCACGTGTGTCCTTCTGTGACGGGCGTACTTCGCTCTGTAACGTCCTCGAGGTCCATCCACGTGGCGGCGGGTGTCAGCGCCTCCCCCCTTTGTACGGCTGGATGATATTCTGCTGCGTGACCGGACCGCGTGTCGTCCCGTCCATCCACGGGTGGACACGCTGGGCTGCCTCTGCCTCCGGGCTAGTGTGAATAAAGCCTCTGCAACGCAGGTGTGCAAGGATCTACCTTAAGTCCCTGCTTTCAGTTCCTTGGGGTGCACACCCAGAAGTGGGATTGCTGGAACTTACGGTGTTTTAACTTTCTGAGGAACTGTTGTACTGTTTAGAAGCAAATTCTTTTTTTTTTTTAATAAGTGCTTATGTATTTTTGAGAGAGAGAGAGAGAGAGAGTGCGCGAGCAGGGGAGGGGCAGAGAGAGAGGGAGACACAGAATCCGAAGCAGGCTCCAGGCTCCGAGCTGTCAGCACAGAGCCCGACGCGGGGCTCGAACCCACAGACCGCGAGATCATGACCTGAGCCGAGGTCAGAAGCTTAACCGACAGAGCCGCCCGGGTGCCCCTAGAAGCAAATCCTTGACTTTAGAATTTCAGAATTGGCTTTTGAGGTTCGCAGGCGGAGGTAAGAGGGGGGCCGGGGGGGCGGGTGGGCACCACGCCCGGGTCTCTGAGTTATCACCAAGTCCCCAACCCCAGGGATCGGGTGTGACGGCAGACAGCGAGCTGAGGGTTGGGTTTTACCACTAACATGATGGGTCCTTGGTCGACTGCCTTACAGACGAACAGTCATACCTCTCGCTCGCACAGCTGAGTGTGTGGCTTGAGGCCTGTCCCGTTACACTGGGCCCCAAAGTGCTCCGCTGTGGAGCGTGACCGCGGTATTTTTAGCCTGGAAATATTTGCAGGACGGGAGTTGCCCAACACCTACATGGACCATACGAGAATTTCCACCAGGCAGCCGTGGAAGACCTCGACCGGAGCCCTGTGAGTCCTCCAAGATCAACACGGCCCCCAAGGCCCGCCGAGGCCCCGAACAAGGAGGGCTTGCTGTCCGGGGCCGGGCGGGCGGCCGTCGGAAGCCGTGCACCATCGCCCCGGAACAAGGCCTTCAGTCAGGTCCGTCCACCTGCAGGCTTCCTTCTGGGCGGTGGTCAGTGGCAAGACCAGGTGAGCGGCAGGGACTGATAAAGGCCGTCTGTCTGTCCGACTGGGCCCATGTCGGCTGTGGCGGGACCTCGGTGGCCCCGCGTAAGGGATCTGGTGTCTGGGGCCCCGAAGATGGGGCCCCCGCGGTCTACACGGCTTTCTTAGGACCCTCAGGGGCCTCACAGAGGAGGAGCCTGGGCTCAGCGGGAGCAAGGCCCCGTCAGCGGGGTCCTGAACACCGGCGCCCGGGCTTGGCGTCCAGTCTACTCATTTCTGGCTCGATTTGTATTGGTGTCACCGTGGCACAGAGAGGCCGGGGCGTGGGCGCCGGCCGGGGGGCTGGGGAGGGCTGAGCAGCAGCTCCTGAAGACCCTGGGAATGGGGGAGGCCCAGCTGTCTCCCTCCGGCCACCCAACCCCAGGGCGACTTTGAAGGGGGCGGCTGATGACGGACTGGCTGCCCCACAGCCGCGGCTTTCAGCTCCGTGTGCCCCAGAACAAGGCCCTTACGCTCTCTGAGCCTAAGTGGCCCCCCCGGGGTGGTGCCGGGGCGCCACGGGGACCCTGCTGTCGGAGGGAGGCGTCTGCTTGGGTCTCCTTCCAGAGAAGAAGGCTTCAGATTTCCCACAGCCAGACTCCACCAGGGAGAGGGGCCGAGGCTCAGGGGTGGACGCAGGATTCCCACGCAGATCGGAGGCCAGCGCTGTGGCTCCTGTCCCGTTGGACGCCCCCTTTGGCGACCCTCTTCCGGTGCCAGCCGCCGCGCAGTTCCGAGGGACAGAGGGAGCTCGGGTGCTGAGCGAACGCGTGACCTGGAGCCCAGGGGCCAGCCGGGGGCAGCGTCAGGCTCCAGCTGAGCAGATTCGACCCACACGGGCCCCGAACCCGGCCGAGGTGCCGCAAACCCGGAAGTGGACTCGAGACGCGGAGGGCCGGCTGGGCGGTGAGGTAGACGTGGTGGGTCCGGATGGACTTCAAGGGTCCGGGCCCATGCCCGCGGCACAGTGCGAACCCACATGGTGGGTCGAGTGTGTTTAAAGGGGCCTGGCGGGGACCCCAGGGCACCGGAGTGACCCGCCAGCTTTCTGTCAGGTGCTGGCACTCAGGTGCCCGCACGGTCTCTGACACCGACCCTGAGAGGTGGGGAGGAGGCTTGGAAATATTGTCGGCAGGGGTGCGGCTGCTCTGACCTTCCAGATTCCCCACAGTCCTGGGAGAACAGGCAGCGGAGGAAGGGATGTGAATCTCTTTCCTCTCACAAAGTGGGGACCGAGGGAGCCACGGATGTGGTGCCTGTTGGGTGCCCAGGCAAATTACGTTCCTCCCTCCTTCCGAGGCAGTGGAAAGAAAGCCCTGCCCTGCCCTGCACACTGGTGGGATGGTCGTGGGCATCCGAGGATCTTCGTCCGAGGCTTCGTTGGCAGTGAAGGGCTAAAGGAAGCACGGAAGGTGTTGGGTCACCAAGGAGGTGCCTTTGAGAGGGACCTGGAATAGGCGAAGGAGAGAGGTGTTTGGGGATCTGGCAGAGGATCCTCATCAGAAGGAGCAGCGTGTGCAAAGGCCCGGGGGCAGGAGTCTTCCTGGTGTCTGAGCTGCAGTAAGAGGCTGGTGTGGCCGGAGGGCAGAGAGGAAGGAGAGAAGCTGTCAGACAACAGTTGGGGGAAGAGCCAGACGACGCAGGGGGCCCTACTTGGGCGCCCTGCAGGGGAGAAGCAGGGAGGCCAGCAAGAGGTCATCGCCTTGACGCAGACCAGATGCTGGCGGCCACCGGTGGTGGCGTGGAGAGGGGAAGACACAATTGGATTCCGAACACATTTTGAAAACCAAAGCCACGCGATCTGCCGATAGCTCGCATGTGGGGCGTGAGAGGACAGGGGTGAGGACGCCTCTGAGTTTTCCGGCAGGAGCACAGAGGTGAGTGCTCGCCTCGTGGGTCCGTGAAAGCGACGGAGACGCGGTGGCCGGGCTGCGGAGCCGACCACCAGCTTCCCAGGTGATGGTGGCTCCGGCGGCTGCCCCGCCCCCCCCCCACCCCAAACCAAGAGGAACTGCAGCTGGTGGGGGTGGGGGCGTGGGAGGACGGGGTCCACCTGTGGGCAAACCCTGGGCAGCCAGGAGCCTGCGCCCCCCAAAGGCGTCGCCTTCCAGCAGCAGTGAAGCCGTGGGACGCGGCACCACGAGACGTTGGTAACGAAGCTTGAAACGTCTCCTCTCGTGCATACACACACTCACGTTCACACTCAGGTCCTGAATATAGTAATATTCACGAGGTTTTGGTGACTTGTGGTTTCCTCGTTATTCTTGTCTCTCTTTTCTAAATTTTTAAAAAAAATTTAAACACTTATTCATTTTTGAGAGATAGAGACAGAGCATGAGTGGGGTGGGGGTGGGGGGGGGAGAGATAGAGAGACCCAGAATCCGAAGCAGGCTCCAGGCTCTGAGCTGACAGGCTGACAGCCGTGAGCCCGACGTGGGGTTCGAACCCACAAAGCGCGAGACCGTGGCCTGAGCTGAAGTCGGTCGCTCACCCGACCGAGCCACCCAGGCAGGCGCCCCTCTATTTTATAATTTTTCTAAAACAAATAGGTGGCACCCCACTCCCTCCCCCCCCCACCATCCGCTGTTGAGGCAGCCCTAGTTTGTTTCCCTTAAAAGCTGCCCATCGTCTTAGACACAGAGATTCTAACTTTTGAAACACTATTGTGAGGAATGTAGCTTAAATAGAACACCGTCAAACAGGATGACGCCACCACAATCCCGCGTCTGCGAATCAGCAGTAAGCCTCCCACCCTGGGTGTCCTCGGTAGGAATTATCCCTGACTATCACCGCGTACCAACACTGCGTGTGCCATTATGTAGCCATGGATACTTTGTCTCAGTTGAATTTGTATAAACAGAGGGAAATATTTCTGCCTGAGAACTGACAAGAAACCAGATCACAGATGAAGTCAGGTCCCTGGCATGCAAAACGCAACCCAAGGAATATGAACAGAAAAAAAGACTGGAAGGAAATGCAGCGTCCATGTTGCCTGAGATTGTGGATGGCTTTGCTTTCGTCTTCATTTTCCGCCTTTTTCAACATTTCTTCAGACGGCGTGTCTTACTTTGAGAAAGAAAAACCACTCCGGTGACTTTTGGTTCCAAACAGCCCACCCGGTCCTCAAAGTCCGTTAAACACGAGCTTCCGTGCACGATGCCGTCCTTCCTCCTGCTCAAGGTCTCGTCCGTGTTGACGTACAACAGGGAGTCGGGAAGTGCACGGACTCATCCTGCCTGCCCTGCGGGACCCCTCGGTCCAGAGGGTCATTGGGCAGGACCAGAGAGGTGACCACCACCATCCACGCTGCCTCCGATGCTCCGTGGACCCGCCCCGCGAGCCCTGGGACGCGGCGGAGGGTGCCGGAGCCGGCAGGGCCCGGGCTGGTCCCTCTTCTTTGCCCTCGCCTGGTCACCTGGTCCAGAGCGTCCCCGAGGTGAGAGCGGGCGTCAGTTACTGGCCAAGGCCTCTGGGTGGCTCCACTTGCCCTAGGCTTGGCCACTGTCCCTGTCCTGCCTCTTACCCCTCCCAGCCGGCTCCTTCCGGGAATGTCTGTCCTCCCTGCCAGCGGCAGCTGAGGACCTGAGAGCCACGGGGCTAGGGAGGCCTGGAAATGTTTCTGTCCTCGTTCTAGTCACAGCGGCTCTGGAGGGGCCTAAAATGACCTCCGTGCACCCCCAAATCCTTGCATGTTGGGAACAGAAATACATGAGAAAGGCGCTCACTTCCGTGCAGAGAAGGTCGAAGACCTGTGAAGTGTGTCACCTGCGGGGGGGGGGGGCGCTGGACGAAGGTGGGGAAACCCTGGACACTTCAGGGGCGGCCCGAGTAGGGGCACCAGGGGGCAGCGGCTTCTCCTTGCGTCCCTTCCCCCTCCCTCCCTGTCCCATGGCATAGGGTC
Source organism: Herpailurus yagouaroundi (assembly GCF_014898765.1). NCBI lineage: Eukaryota > Metazoa > Chordata > Mammalia > Carnivora > Felidae > Herpailurus > Herpailurus yagouaroundi. The sequence goes on from NW_024412396.1 coordinate 72,212,241, forward strand.
GCCACGGACTTCTTTTCTGCCCCTCTCCACCCGCCCACACATCCGGGTGCGTCTGGGACCGGCCCGGGCGCCCCTCCTGAGCGCCCCTCCAGCCAGGGTGGCCAGACCGTAGGCCGTCATACCGCCAAGGGAGCCGTTTGGCCGGGCTCTGCAGCGGCGTGATGGGGAGTTTTATTGACCAGGCCCCGCAGTCTGGATCGTGTCTACGGCAGCTGTCTGTGCTCGCTCCCAGGAGGGGTGAAAACATGGAGCCACCTGGCCGAGCTCGCTGGGAACGGACGTCAGGAGCCGGAACTGGAAGGCCGCGGGCCGCCGTGGGGGCCTGGCAGGGGGAGAGCGGCCTCGGGGGGCCCTGGGGTGCTTTCCCGCTGCACGCGGTTCCGGACCCCGTGATCATGAGACAAAGGGCTCTCTTGTCACCGTCCCCCCCCCCCCCCCCCGCCCCCCGCCCTCTGTAGCCGGGGCACCGCCGCCCAGACCTGACAAGCCCCGGGCCGCACCCTGGAGGTCTGCCAGGCCCACAGGAGGTGCCCCTTGCCGCCCCGGGAGGCCTGGGCCCCACAGCCACCACCACGGAGGAGATGGGTGTGGGCAATTGGGAGGAAAGAATCCAATGTATTGTCACCTTAATGCTCGCGCAATGAGGTGTGAAATTCTGTGTTTCCAAAATTTGTTATCAGCCGCGCTCCCTGTCCTCCCGCGCGGGGGCTGCATTGAGGAAATTCGGGAGAAGCGGTGTGATTGCCGTGACATTAGTTATGACAAGCTCGAGGCTCCATGGCTGGGAGAGCCGGATGGAGGGGGGATTTATCACTCCGGAGAGAGCCTTCAACAGGCTTCATTAGGCTGGAAACGATAATGAATATGTTCCCTTCACCTGTTTTCATTAATAACGGCTCCCCTCTTATCTTTTTGCCACACGTACCCTTCTTTTATGAACCGTGCATACACCGCAGGGGGGAACGCGGGGTGGCCGCTGAGCGCCCACCTGCCTCCCGCCCCCCCCTCCTCCACGTCTGGCCGGCAGGGGGCGCCGCGGGCTCACCGAGAGCCGGGCCGGGCCGGGGAAGGGCAGTTGTCCTGCCCTTCAGGGGCCGGGCGGGGCTGGGGCAGTGGCCAGCTAGACGTGGAGGGAGGAGAGTCAAGGCTTCTGGAAACTTCCAGGCCCTTACCTCCGCCTGGCTTCCCCCAGCCAGTCTTGAACTTTAGCCAAACGCAGACCTTCCCCGGCCCGTGTTTCTCACACTTTCTTAGAGGGAAGGCAGGGCTGTGGGAGTGAGCGCCTGCAGGGGCGTGAGCTTGGGGGGCCGGGGGCAGAAGTCATCTCCACTGCTGCTCCGGGCCCCCAGCCCCTCCTCCAGGCCCTACTTGGGTTCTCCTTGCCTCCCCACGGCGCCCAGCGGCGGCCTCTTGGCTGTCCCCGCTCCCACAGCGGTCGCTGCAGCTTTTTAAGGCTCCGACCTTGCCTTTCCCCTTCGCAGAGCCTGTCTGAGGCGACCCCTGACTCTGCCCAGCGGCCTGGCATTCGGGACCCTGGCTGGGCAGCCCCTCCAACCTTCAGGGACAGCTGCTCCCTCACTCCAGCGGGTCTCTGACAAGGCTCCCAAAATAGCCAGGCACGTTGGCGCCCTGGCCTTCCCTGGCTCAAGCTTGTCTCGCTGCTGGGAAGGCCTCCCCCTCCCCTGCATTTGGCAAACTCATCTGTACCCTTCAAGGCCCATCCCCAAGGTCACCTCCAATGGGAAGCCTTCCAAAGAAAGGCTCTCGGGCCCGGCCCGGGCCACCTTGGCACTCCGGCCGCTCGGCCAGTGGGAGAGGGCTTCTCGTCCAGCTCGGGGACGTGCCGCGCTGGGGGTCTCGGGTCAGACGTGCCCTCCTGTTCTTCCTCCTCTGGGCACTGCTGGCCGCCAGCTACCTCCGGGCACTTGGGGCAGAGTGGACTTCTATGTTAGTCCCGAGGTCATTTCTGCCTTGCAGGTCGGGACTGTGAGGCCCAGAGAGGCCTTAGCAGTTTCCCCACAGTCTGTCAGTCTGTCTATCCATGCTGTCCTGTACAGCGATACCCTCCCTTTACTGAGTCCCACCTTCCTCCAGCAACGGGGAGCGCACTCCCCCGGGCCACGCTGAATCCGTGCACCTAGCTGGAATCTGCACAAGGGGTCCCAGTTTGGCCACCCTAGACCCCTGGGAGAAGGTCCAGACTCGGCAGCTGTGCTCCTGGGTTCCAATTCTGCATGGCTGGTGAGCCTGCTGGGCCACCCGGCCTTGGCGGCCCGTGGGTAAAGGGACAGCCTGGCCTTTCTGTTTCATCTCGCTCAGACCTAGCCTTGCAGGATGAGCTCGTGCTTTGACAAGTGACAGGCTTGAGGAGGGGTCCTCAGGTGGAGGGAACAGCTCTAACTGAGGCCCGCAGGCACCGCGTGGGTATGTGGGAAGCCGAGAGCAGCGGTGGCCTCCGGACACGGAAGGCTGGCTGGTGCTGGGGGGAGGGGAGGGGAGGGTGGAGGGTGGGAGGGGAGGGGGTCCTCACTGCCAGCACCAGGATGCAGAGGGGAGAGGGCCCCAGGGTCCCGACTGATGGTCTTGGGATTTCGTTATAACCACCTCCAGGCACAGAGCGGGGGATCCAGCCCGGGCGGCCGGTATGGTAACGGGCCAGCACTGCTCTGGCTCAGGACGCGCGTATCTGCACGGGCCCCCCACCCGCACCCCCAGCCGAGGGCTCCTGGTGGCCCGTCCCCAGCCCTGGGCCACGGGGACAACGTGAAGGAACACAGCAGCATCTGGCTGCCTTGCTGGGCCCTCTCCTCCCTTGTTCTGCGGTCATGGTCCTCAGACTTGCTAATTAGTCGGTAACGACACACCCCGTCTTGATGACACGGTATGCTTTCCAGCGCTGGGTTCCGCTGTTTTCCCGGCAACGCTCACAGAAAGAGACCAGCACTTTCCCTTGTCTCGAGGAAGAGTCACCACAGATGTTTTTACAAAGTCAGGGCCAGGGAACATGTGAATAAATGCCACGATTCGTGTTTGCAAACCCCTCCCTGCCAGCTTCTGTCTTGACAAGCGAGGGGGGCTGGGGAGGAGACAGGCCGATGTGCGACCCGGGAATGGGGCCAGGCGCTTTGTTCGAGACAGCGTTCCTCTCACAGGCAGAACTAAGTGGCAGGCAGAGCTGGGGAAGCCCCGTGACAATCGGGGGCTCCGGGGTACCCACAGGCCGGCCCACTGGCCAGTCATCGCCTGCCCCCCCCCCCCCACAAGCAGGTGGCCCGGCTCTGAGGAGCTGGGGTACCCACAGGGAGGCCCCTTCACCCTTGGGAGAGGCTCGATTACCCCAAAGGCCAGGGGGCACATTCCTAATTATTGTAATAACAACAATTAGTGGGAGTGGTGATAACCGAGTCCTGGCTCCCAGACTCTCCCTCCAAACTCAGCCCCACAGCTTCGCCAGAGCCCGAGAGGGGGCGCGCAGAGCGGGGGTCCTTAGCCCCATCTTATGGATGTGGACACTGGGGTCCAGTGGGGTTCGAGACACCCATTCAAAAGGCTCCAGCTGGGAAGGAGAGGGTGGGACCGGGTGCCAGGTTCCTTTCTGCTAATGGAAGTGAAGATTGCTGTGGACAGCAGTCCAGTGGGGGGACAGGTATTTTCAGGGTTTAGCAGCTCCCTGAGGTCACCTATAGACGGTGATCACCTCCTCTGTATTCCTGTAAAACCAGTGCTACCTGAGAACGAACTGCTACACCTCTTGTGTGTGTGTGTGGGGGGGGGGGAGGCATCTCCCTGATATTTATTGAACACCTACTTTTCTGCCTCTGGACAGTCTACAGCTTACGGGGGGCTCCTTCCCCACAAACTCCCACAGAGGGGAGGAGGACTCTTGTCTTCAGGGAGCACCTCCAGCAACCGGGGAGCCGCCTGTCTCTGAGCGTCCATCCCTCCGGCAAGACGAGGAGTGAGAAGGGGCCCAGGGCTCTGTGACCAGGAGGTCCAGGGCAGATGGTATGGAGCCTGGGCGTTTGGGCTGAGGCTTGAAACCATGAGAGGAGAGGAAGGAAGGACTCCTCCCTGAGGGACAGGTCCACCATGGTCTGCAGGGGGGCCACCGAGACAGGCCACATTCCGGGAGGAAAGAGTGGACTGCAGGATAGAGAGAGAACTTGCTGGCAGCTCCCAGGGCTTGTGATAACTGGCTACAATTCACCCTCCAGCCAAGGAGTAGGAGAGAGGAGCGAGGGGTCTCATGGGACCAGGAGAGAGAAGACGGGAACCAGGGACACGCGGAGGCCGGGAGCTGAGCACCTGGCCGGCAGCAGAGTGCCCAGAAAAGAGACCCACGAACAGCAGCCACTGTGCAAGATGGCCATAGACCCACCTTTCTGCCTGACCCTCGCAGAGGGACGCACATCCGTGGGGGACTGCCTGGAGGAGGCGGCAGGTTCTGAGATGGGGCCAGGCTACAGGGAGGTGTTTGTGGGACGGCCCCCCCCTCCCTGCCGCAGCCCCCCAGGCACCGTTGACTTTCGGACAGGTGCCGGGACCCAGATGCAGTGCCGTCCTGCGTCTGCAGAGGCGGCCCCGGAGGGAAGGGCCTTCCTCGGGATGAAGCCAGCGACAGAGGCTTCTCTCCACAGCCTCAGAGTCATGTTTTCATTACTCAAGTTCTCAGATCATTGTTTACTCCTCCCCACACACGGAGGACTTACTAAAAGCTGGGCCAAGTTAAAAATACCAGCGACAGGGATGTGCAGGGCCCAAGGCAGCCGCAGAGACAGGCACCCCCAACAGCGGGGAGGCAGGAACAGCTCCCCTGGAGGGAATCCCTGCCCACATCCTGCCCACCGTCCAGCTGGAGGGACAGAGGGCGGCCACACCAGCCCTACTCCACCTGTACCCAGTGCAAGTGCGGGACCAGACCTCACGACCCTGGGCGCCAAAAAGGTGGGGGCAGGGGGCGAGGTGCAGCCCCTCCCCCCCATTCCTCCAGGAGTTTCCAGTTCGCGGGGAGCTCCCGTGCTCTTAGACATAGCAATGAACCGGCCAGCAGCCCTGGCAGACAGCCTCAGGGTGAGTACAGGGACAAGGAGCCTGGCAGGCATTCCTGGAGGTGCTCCTGGAGGAGGTGGCCCTCAGCATGGGATGGGCGTGAGCGGTGGGCATTCTAAATGACACCCAGCATCAGCCGGGGCACGGAGGTTAGAGAGCACGGGAGTTCAGGTTTGTCCTGCTCACCGACAGATGCTGGAGGTCAGGATGAAGCAGCCGCCTTCATGGGACACGCATGGGGGCAGTGACAATATGGGGGAGGCACCCCATGAAACTCTGAGTGTCCCCCCCCCCCCCCGGCCATGGGCTCTGTCTTGTCCGGGCCTCCCGGAGAGTTCCAGAGTCAACAGGTCCACGGATGGGGAGACACAGAGCCCGAACCCAGCTCCACCCCCTGTCCCAGAGGGAGTGAAGAGAAGGAAGGGGGCCGTGACTCATTCTGGGGACACTAGATGGCTGCCTCCTGGCTGAAACTGAAATGTCATCACAGTCATGAGACAAGCGTTAATGCCTCCAAATATTGGCTGCATGCCACACAAGGTCCTGGTTGCCAGGCCTCAGTTTACCCACCTGATGAGCGAGCGAGAGAGAGAGAGAGAGACAGAGCTCTCCTATCAAACATATGGTTCCATCCATCCACCCACCTAGCCACACATCCATCCATCCATCGTGTATTCACTCAGCAAACATTCTCTGGACCCTTACTGCATGGCTATGGCACAGGGGAGGGTCAGACGTGTGCTGTGGCCTCCAGACCTTCCCCCCCTACCTCCCACTGCATGCGGCGGCTCACGGGTGTCTAAAGCAGAGCGTGACACATGCTGGGTCCAGAGGAGTAAATAAAATCAATAGAAAAGCCCTTTGAAAGTTAAAAGCACAGTTAACACTCGTGCTCCGCCTACGGGGACAGAGCTTCCCGGGGCCCTGGGCCGCGAGGGGGCTTTCTCTTTGGTCAGGTGTGTGGGCACGGGAAGGGGGGTCACACAGCGCCCCAGACGGCCACTGGATGCAGTAATTCAATTACAGCACGTGTCCCTTTAGTGGAGGTGTCATTCGGACCCTCACGGCCCTCCCACACCAGGAAGTCACAGAGGAGAGAGGCCGTGTTCTCCTTATTCAATTAATCCATTATGTCCTCGCTCGGTCTCTGCCTGTAAACACCCTCCAGTCTCTATCTTCTTAACTGCAGACACACACGTGTGCACACGCGCCCACACACACACACACAGCTCTTTGCAAAACGCAGACCCTTCCTCTCTCCCCCTTCCCGTTCGCAACCACAGCGTATCGCCTTTGAGGCTCACGCCCTGTGCGCCCGTAGCCTCTGCAGCCCTCCTCATCTGCCCCAGTGGTGTCCCCTTGACCCACCCCGGGGGCTGACTTCTCAACCTTCGTCTTCGCTGATGTCGCTGCGGCCCTGGGGACCAAGGGCCACTTTCCTTCCTCCGTTCTTTTCCTCTCTTGGTGTCCGAGATGCCTCTCGGTTTTTGTAAAGATGGGAGACGTGAGGGTGTTTCTGAGAGTCGGGGAAGGGGCCCTGAGCTGACGGGTGGTGGACATTTGGAGCTGGGAGGGATGACGGGTAACCAGGTGAGAGGAAGCTCGGGGTCTCTGGGCCCCACCTGTCTCTCCTCTCTCGTTCCTTAAACGCCGTGAGGCTTTCTTTCCCCTGATTCTCTGGATTCTTCCTGTCCGTGGCTCGACCGCCGCTCTCCGCCACCCCATCGCCCTCGGCAGTTTCAGCCCCGCCCCGGCCCCCGCCCCCCCCCCCCCCCCCCACCCATCCAGGCCATTGGGACCACAAGCCCTGACCCAGGCAGTGGGCTGTGTGCGCAGGCGGGAAGTCACCGCCGAGGAGGGTCAAGTGGGGAAACTGAGGCCTGGGAGAAGAACACCCAGGGTCCCACCCGGATCCTGACACCTGTTACCCCACCCACAGCAGGGACTCTGCCAACACGGAGCTCCCGCAGACAAGGGCGTGTGGCTCAGCTCGTGTGGCGGCCAGGGGCGCTCCCTGCAATCGTGGCTCAGGAGAGCCCTTCGTCTGGGCACTGCTCTCAGGTCGGTGAGGGCTAGGGGCACGAGAGCCCCGGGCAGGACACCCAGGCTCAGAGAGCTCTGCCCTGAAGCAGCTTTTCAGCCTCAGTTTCCCTGGCCAAGATGGAGGCGGCTGGGTTCAACGATGCTCTGAGTTGTGTGGGCTCTTTTTCTGTCCTTCCGGCCCTGCCCTGTGCCCTCTGTTCCCAGCACAGGGAAGGACAGGAGTGGTCGCCACGGAGTGGGGCCTCTCCCCCCCACCCCCCCCCCCCCCCCCCCCGTCAGCACCAGGAATCCCGGCTTCCAGTTCAGGTGACGCTGCGCCCTCGCCCCGTAGCCCCCAGAGTGACCGTATGCTGCTACCCCTCCAGCTTCCTCACACCCCGCCCGCATCTCTGTAAATAGCCCTTTATTAAACCCTCCCCAAATCACCCGCCTTGTGTGTGCCATCTGTTGTTTCCTGCTGGGACCCTGCCTGGATCCTCCGGGGCCTCGCCGTCCCTGCGGCTGGTTCGCGGTCTCCTTGCTTACGCAAGCTGTCAAGCAAGGCAGAGGCTGGGCACGGATCCCCAGGTACGGACCACTGCGGGTGCTGGGTCAGGAGGCGGCCAGGCCGCGGGGCCGGGGGGCCTCGAGGGCCACGTTTAAGGGCCTCCGGTGGCGATCGACCCCGCGTGGCCCTTTGCAGTTCGCACCGCGTCTGAGTCCTGCGGCGTCACCGGCATGGGGCTTTCAGAGGTGAAGCAGCTCCAGACCCAGAGCTCCCATTAAGGGCCGGTGCTGGGCAGAGTCTCACTTCCACGTGGGGGTTACAGCCCCAAAGGGAATGGACGGACAGCGGCCCGGGGAGCCTGAACCTGTTCCCCAGCCTCCCCTCACCTGTTCACCCCCGTGCACCTCCCCCCCCCCCCCCCCCCCCCCCCCCGGCGGGGGCGGAGGAAGTCCCGAGAAAGCCCACAGAGATGGTTCCCCACCTCCTCTAGTTAGCAGGGGAGGGGGAACAACCCGGCTGAGAATGTGTGGGGGTGGGGGGCCCTGCACGGCGCGCGTGGATCAATCGGGGCCCGTTGCTGGCCGCAGACAGCGAAGGCTGCTGCCCGCTGCTCGTGGAGGAAAGGCAGAGTGAAGGAAAATACAATCAGAAATAATTGGCCCATCGGAGAGAGGCAGGGGAAAGGTGCCGAAAAGAAACTCATCTGCAGGCCGGAGGAAATTTTTGCCGGGAAGAGGGGCTGCCCGGGCGTTAAAAGGCCGTTTCCGATTCCCAAGGTGCCCCCGTGCCTGCCAAATGCTTCCTCATCGATTCCTGGATAAGAAGGTGCAATTCGGTTCCACGAATATTTAATGAGAGCCTACCCTGTGCCTCATTCTGCGCGTGCAGCCCTGGGAGAGCCGAAAGGGGGTTTGAAAAGGCAAGACTTCCGGCCCCCCTCCCTCCTTCCTTCCTCCCTCCCTCCTTCCCTCCTTCCCTTTTTCATCCCTCCCTCCCCTTCTCCTTCTCTCTACCTTCCTTCTATGAAAAGTTAAAACAAGACTCTAGAAAACGAATCCAGAAAGCCTCTGACTGACTCCTGCCCTCCAGGGGCCTGGAAGGCCCGGATGTGGCCTTTGGTGACAGAGTCTGGTGGCTTGGACCAGGGTGGTGGTGGTTGGGGTGGAGGTGCGGGAGAGCCATTGTTCGGGTACGACCCCCCCAGGACTTGGCGCCTGTGTGCGCATGGTCAGGGGCAGGGCTGAGGGAAGAGAGGCTAGGCCTTGTTTTGGGCAACTGCAGGGCTGTGGCAGCCCGCGACGAGGCCTGAGGGTGACACATGGAGATGAGACTACGGGGCGAGCAGGGAGAGGGAGAGAGAGGGAAGGTGTCCAGCCCCAGGAAACGGTCTCGTGCCCCAAATTCCACCGTTGCTGACGCAGGAAACAGAGGGCCACTCCCTCAGTCCCAGCCAGAATCTTATTCTAGTGACACGAATTTCTTGTCTGTTTTGAGTCTGTGGGCTTTCTGGTCAGACCTCAAATGCACCGTTGAAAGGAGGGAACCTGGGACTCCTCAAAGCACCACTCACCGTCAGCTGTCTGGGTCATTCTGGCTGGGCGCCAGGCCTCAACAATCCGGTCCTGCTTTGCCAGCACCTTGCTGTGTGACCTCGGGGACATTGCTCAGCCTCTCTGGACCCCAGCATCAAGTTCTGTCTCCAACGGGGGGGGGGGGGGGGCGGCCCTCCAGATGGAGGGAGAGGAAGAACAAACATTTTTGTGCCGGGATCCAATTAAGGCTCATCGCGGAAGACCAGACTTGAGTTTGGGCACCAAGAAACCCCACGTGCGTTGGGCGGGGGGAGCCGGGGTCAGCCGGGGCTGGGTGTCCCCTGCCCCCCATCCCTAGCTGAAGCTTGGCTGTAAACAGCTAGGTAGGGCCTCTGGAGGCGAGGAGCGTCACCATAGGAACAGGCTCTTGGAGTGTATACACAGAGAAGCCAGGCGCTGGGGGGGGCAGGGGGGCGGGTAACAGCGGGGGTGCTGGCTGCGGTCCCCCTGCGTGCGCCTGCTCCCCACATTCACCACACCCAGTGACAGAACCCTGAGGCCCTGGTGAGGAGAGAACAAGGTGGGGACGTCGCCACAACCCCAGCTAGGACACAGGGTCGTTCCGAGGGGCCCGTGGTAACCCTCGGAGAACACTTGGTGCCTCGTTCATTTATTCATTAATTCACTTAATCCACAAACACCTCGTGGGCAGCCCTGTAGGCCCCCGGCTGCCGGGCATAGGGCTGAGAAAGGCGCTTCTGGCCCCGCCGAGGTCAGACACACGTCCAAAGTCCATTAACGCCAGGCGGGAGGATGTGTCCAAGGCGGGTGGTGCTGCTGGGAGCGTCTGGGACGAGAGGCCAGAGGCTCGCTGGTCTCCAATCCCGGGCCAGGACGCACGGCAGGTGGACCGGAGGCTGTGGCCGGTGGCAGGGGAGGCCTGGGGGGAGGAGGGCAGAGAGGAGCCAACGCAGGGCCCTCTGACCTCCCCCCTGCCTGTCCCGGGGCCCTGCTTGGGCACCGGGCAGGGCCTTCCCTCGCAAGCCATCCCTAACGCTTAGGACGTGGTAGCACGGTGAAAACATTTCTGAATATAATTGAATGAAGACACTAATGCCTTCTTACAAATAAGAGAATAAATATAGTACAGGAACATCTTAAATTCCTCGAGAGCCGTGTGTTTTCACATCCCTAAACTTGACAGGTACATCAGGCCCAGCCAGGAGACACAGCTCTTGTCATAAGCCCCAGACATGGGGATGGGGAAGGTCATGGTCCTGTCATAGTCCTGCCATGGTCACCCTAAAAACCCCTAAGCTGGAGCTAGGATGGGGTCCTCCTTCCAGAGGCTCGGGGCTTGAGAAAGGATTTCACCTGTTCCCTCTCCATCACGGGGCACTTTGTTGGTGCCTCTGAAGGGTTGGGCTGGCCGGGCCCTCCGGTGGAACGGGGTAGGCAGGTGCTGCAGGGGTCGGGTGGGGGAGGGCTGGCCCAGTTCCCAAGCCTCGCCGCAAGTCTGGGCAAGATGTGTTCGTGGGTCGACCCTGGTCCGAGAAAAGGGAGACAGACTCCTGTCCCTCAGGTTGTTTGCCAGAGTAAGGGAGGCCGTCGAATATTTAAGAATAGTTAAGAGGGGGGCGCCTGGGTGGCGCAGTCGGTTAAGCGTCCGACTTCAGCCCGGGTCACGATCTCGCGGTCCGTGAGTTCGAGCCCCGCGTCGGGTTCTGCGCTGATGGCTCGGAGCCTGGAGCCTGCTTCCGATTCTGTGTCTCCCTCTCTCTCTGCCCCTCCCCCGTTCATGCTCTGTCTCTCTCTGTCCCAAAAATAAATAAACGTTAAAGAAAAAAAAAAAAAAAAAAAAAAAAAAAGAATAGTTAAGAGGGCTTTCTCTCCGAAACGCTGAAGGTTTTGTAACCCTTTCTCCAGCCTGACTCGGCCCCAGACTCAACGAACAGCAGCACACTGGCCTCTCGCGTGTGTGCATACAGAGATCCCGCCGTGACGACCCTGGCGAACGAACTCCTACACACCCCGGAACACCCAGTCCCGGGACCCCACCCTCCAGGAGGCGCTCAATCTCCCTTCCCGCAGGCCTGCTCCCCCTTTCTTACCGCCCTCCCTTGACAGGTCTCCACCTCAGAGGCCTCTAAACGTGAAGGGTCCTCAAGCCCCCGGCCCTCGGAGGTGAGGGGCCACGCCATTCCATCAACGAACATCCGGCCCTGCCCCACCCCCAAGCAGAGCCCCGGGCACACAGTAGGAGCTCAGCCCATTCTGAGTGGATGAAAGACAGCATTTAAAAGAAGTGAGCCTCCGTTGTATGGAAAATTAACTTCTGGGAATTTCTGACAGGCTAAGTGATGAAAAGACTCCTTTCTCCTCTAGTTGTGATCCCCTCCCACCTAGGTGGGGTGAGTTTACCTACGAGGTGTGGGGGCGGGGCGGGGAGCTGTTATTAACCCTTCTGGAGACCCCCAGAGCTCTCCACCCACACAGCATGACTCAGTGGCGCCCTTTAAGAGGATAATTTGATTGAGGAGGGGACAATTAGACCCGCGAACGTGACATCCATGTCGATTCCAACGAGGAGGGAGGCGAGAAAGATCTATTTTTGAACGCGCCCATCCGATGGGTGGCGAGAAACGGGCTGCGGTCTGGGGGGGAGGCGCGACCCCTCGGAAGTCACGTGGCCAGGCCACCGCCTCCCCCGGGGGGACACGTGCGCCCCCAGCTCCCTCGCGCGCCCCGACGCCGCGGAGCCCGTCACGCGCCTCCCCCGGCCCCGCCACGAGGCCTGAGCAGCAGGTGCGCCTCCACCTCCACGCCACGGTGCCCGTTCTCCCCTCGGCCGAGCGCGCAGCCACTTCAGACTGAAGAGGCTTCTCTCTGATTGAACTCGAAACCAAGCCGTCGTGCTCGTGTTCTGGAGCCTAAATGTACCCGGGGGCGCCTCTCACTTCCCTCCACCCTCCGCCCCCGGGGCCCCCTCCCCTCCGCGGGAGAAAAGAGACTGCCTCTCTTCAAAGCTGAACTTGCTTGCTTGGGGAAAGAATGCGGATCCGATCGATCGTAGCAGCTCCTCGTTGGCGTTTGCACCAAGCCCTCGCGAACCCCCCCCCCCTCAAGGTGGCTGCTCGGCGCCCCCACCCCCTCCAGGGGAGGTGCCCTCGAGTGTTCCCAGTGTCCTCCCTGCCCTGCCGCTGAGCAGAGAGCTGGCTGCACACCTGTCCCAGAACCGGGCAGCCTCAGCGTGCTCATCTCTGAACCCGGGCCTTGCAGGGCCCACCCAGCCCGGCTTCAAGGAGGCCCCCCCGTAAGAATCCAGATCCGAGGGGACAGTCGGGGAGAGGAGGAAAAGGCAGGCCCCGCCTTCTTGCCTGTAGCCCTCCCTAATTCAGGGGCTGTGGCCCGGTGGTGGGGAGATCCCTGCCCCCACTGTGTCCAAATTCCAGTTCCAGGACTCTAATCAGAAGAGCTAAAGCTCTGGACGCTGGCCCTGCCTTGTCAAATGGGCAGGCTCTTTGGGCAGGGCTACGTGTCTCAGAAGGGCGAGGGGGAAGCTGTGTCCTCTTCGGCAGGCAGGGTGGAGAACGCATGGTATTTGGGAGGGGGAGAGAGAAGAGGGAACAGAGGCCCCTGGGGGTCTTTGCTGGGCCTCAGTTTCTCCGACTGCATCATGTCCCATTAGGCCCGGACCGGTGGGAACGCAGAGACCTCCAAAAACCACAACCCAGTCTGGGCAGAAACAAAGCCTCAGGCTTTGGAGATTCTCAGCTGTAGAGGGGTGCACAGCAGATGTCAAGACGGGGTGGAGGCAGAGCCCGCCCCCCCCCCCCCCCGCCCCCGGTGCCGCGGGGGGCCCCCCCCGGCCCAGGGGGGGGGGGGGGCCCCCCCCCCCCCCCCCCCCCCTCAGCTGCCTTGCCCCCACTGTGCACGCCCAGGACTAGCTGGTCTCGAGGCCCCTCCAGCTGGACCCTGCTGGGCTTTCTTGATCAGCAATTCTGCCTTTAATCAAGTGGTCTGGTGCTGGCCGAGGGCAATGTCAGTGTTTGGAGAGGGGAGGAGGGGAGAATGGGCGGGGGACCGTTTGGAGACAACATTTCTTCGGTGGCCTCCGAAAACTTGCCCCCCTCACCAGCTCGCTTGCTGCCGGGTGGAGTAAGACCCCGGGGAGCTGGCCTCTGGGCAGAAGGAGGAGAAGGTTCACGGGGCTGCAGGCAGAGCCAGCTTGGCAGAGGGAAGGAGCCCGGCTTGAAGTTCAGGAGTTGCGATCCGGCCCCACCGTGGGCAGGTTTGGCCCCTGATACCTGTGTACCCCGAGGGCCAAGCCACCCTCCGCAGACCAGGCGGCCAAGCATTTCCTGAGGGCGGGGGCGGCTTGCCTCCTTTGTGATCCCCTCTGTTCTTTGGGGGGAGGGAATGACAGGGAGGGGAAGGGTGCACAGATAAAGGAGGGAGTCGTCCTGAGTCCTCCTGCCCTCTGGGTCCGCTTGCAAACAGCAGGCGGTGCTGACTTCTCCCCGAGGGACCCGGTTGGCATTTTCATGCTCTCTGTGCACAGCCTTGAAGCTGGTGACTGTCACCAACCTCCCCTCTCTCCACTGCTCCTAAGCTACCCTTTCTCACTGTCTGCTTGCTCAAAAGAAATCTCCAGTCTCCAGAATTTACAAACACTTTAGTGAGACCCACAGAAAGCTCCAGGCTTACAGGTCTTGAAACGGCAGGAAAGACTCCTCCCAGCAGCGGCCCTGCAGGGGGCTCTAAAGAGGGCCAGATCATGAACCAGTTCCAGAAAGAACTAGCCCACTGGGGTGGAGTCCCAGAGGCAGCTGGTGGAGGAAGGCGGGAAAGGGCCAGGCCTTGTAAGTACAGTGGTTTTCTACTTAGGAAAACCCAAGTTCCCTTTGGGGACAGGTGTGGTCTCCCTGCTTATAGACAAGGAAACGGGGCTCTGAGGGGCATAGTGACTGGCCCAGGGCCCTCAGCAGTCAGGGGATGGAACGGGGATTAGAGCGAGCAGGTGCCAGCCAGCCAGGGAAGTGCCCTTTCAGCCTAAGCTCCTGACATTTGGGCATGAATGCCCTTGGGTGAGACTGCCCTCCTCAAGCCTCCCTCCCTTTCCAGAACTGGGGAGGGCAGCGGTGGGAGGGGACCGAGGTTGGAAAGGGAGGGGTCTAGATGACGGTGTACGTGATGGCCCCGTGGGTCCCCCACACGGTCCACATGGCACCTTGGCACCTCGTGACTTGGTCTGGGTGGAGGCCCTCACCCCGGGGCCACTCAACCCAGAGATCCCCCGCCCCTCCTCAGTGTCTGGCTGAGAACCCAGCCCTTCCCAATCTGCCCGCTGTGTAGGATAATTTTGGAGGCTGAGGTCAGGGTCCTTGGAGGGAAGAAAGGAGGGGGGGGGTGGTGGTCAGGGAAGCTGGGGCCATCTCCATGCAGTGGACAGTTGAACCTCCAGGCCTGGCCTGTCTGCCACTCTCGTTGGAACCCCCGGGGCCTTGGGCAAAGGACCTTCCCTCTCAGAACTCGTTTCTTCATTTGAGAAGAATCCCTGGGACAGACAGGGTAATGGGAAGGAAGGGGCACGGGGTGGGTGCCCGGTCAGGGGCAGCCCCCCCCCCCGCCCTGCCCAGCCTGTCGCTCAAGTGGTTCCCAACGGCACCCCCCACCCCTACTTGTGGGTCTTCCGCAGAGGAGAAGAGGAGGAGGAGGCACCTTCCACAAGGGTGAAGGGGTGGGGGCTTCGCTTCAGCCTCTGTGGAGTCTCCACCCTGGTCAGGTGCCCTCCGGCCGCTGCTTCCTCTGGGAGCACAGACTCCGGGCCTTAGCGCCCCCCCCGTGCCTGAGGACTCCCCGTGGCCTGTCTTCCCACACCCATCTTGAGGACAGAGAGTATGTCCTCAAACCTGCCACCACCCCAGGAGATGGTCTGAAGGCCAAGGCCCCCCACCCTAGGACCAAAGTGGCAGAGATCACCCTCCCTCCCCACTGCGGGAAAGGGGAGGCCGTGAAATGGGTGGGGTGACCCCGCCTGCACCTGGGGTCTCTGTGCAGATTAATCTATGTAAATGAAGCATAAATAAATGAACCCTCTAAAG
>NW_024412396.1:72232455-72233049 GCF_014898765.1 Herpailurus yagouaroundi
TGGGGTCAGGTGTTGAGGGAGGCTGGGGGTCGGGAAAAGCTGAGAAGTGGTCAAAGTGCAGATTGGTGTTATCTGTTGATTTCATTAATTTATGCAATCTCTCCTCCATTACCCCGAGCAACTGAGAGCTGGTTGCCACTACGTTTTCAGGCTGCAAAATGTCCATCTGAGTCCAGTCTCGTTTGGCAGAAGGGGCCCTGAAGCCGGGGCAAGCTAAAGTCCTGAAAAAAACTCCCGGAAGAGTGGGTGGCTGCCCCGGGGCCTCTGTCCCTCGGTCCTCAATGTTAGCAGAGACCAGGGGTAGCGAGAGGGAAGTCGAGGCTCGAGGAGGTAAAAGGCTCTGCTTAGGGATGCGTGAGAGGTTATCCGGAGAAGAGCCAGCGAAAATCCCTTCCCCTGGCCCCAGGAATGGGCTACTTCTCATCTGTGGCTGCTTCTAATCCCCTCCCTTAAGGAAGATTCGAGAGCGTGTTTGACCGCCGCTGCGTCATAGCCGCCGAGGCGCTCTGCTTTCCTAATTGAGCCCCCACCACAGTCTCAGGTCCTTAAAGCCCCGGGGGGGGGGGGGGGGGGGGGGGGGGGGGGGGGGGGGGG
>NW_024412396.1:72233149-72234548 GCF_014898765.1 Herpailurus yagouaroundi
AGGTGCGGGATTTTCTCCGCAGCTGACTCACGCTCCGCAGCTCTGCTCCCCCTCCACGGCACCCTCTGGGCTGCCTCGTGACCCAGAGGGTCTCCTCCCCCCACGAAAAAGCTACCACTTGGGATCAGGGCTTTTCGCCCAGAGCCCACCCTCTTTGGTGTCTGGTTCAGGATTGCCTCCCATGGAGTTTTCCAGACAAAATGTCCCCTCCCCACTGGGTTGACAAAGCCTCTCAGCTTGGGATGCTGGGTCCAGAGGAAATAGCCCTCTGGATAATTGTCCCCCCCGTTCCCCTTTTCCCCATCCCGTCTCTGTCTCTGAGGCTGTCAAGGCCGCAGCTGTTGCCCCAGACAGAACCCCCCCCCCCCCCCGCCCCCTGCCCCTGGCATCTCTCTCCTTGCCTCGGCTTCGGCTTCATCTACCCTCCTTTGGGGCCGGAGGCCTGGGAATTGGGAAGAGGTGGGCTCATCCTCTGTGCGTGAGGCTAGATGCTGTGGGGGGACGAGGGGGGTGGTCGGCAAGTCTTTAGCTTAAATTTAAGATGCCCAGTGACAGGGTTGCTGGGAGCCCAGGACTGGGAGCCCGTTGCTGAGGCCTCACCCGCTAGAACCTTCCCGTAATGATAAAATCTCTTTATGTTTCCTTACACCAAGCGGGGCTCGCAAGGGGATGCCTCACGGCTCTGGATAGGCCGTCGGCATGGCATACAGGCTTTCCCTTATGGATGGATTGCCATCTTCCCTCCACGAGGGGTGCGGGTCTCTTTAAAAGACAGAACGAATCCGCGTGTGTGTGGCCTCAGCGTCGGGGACCCCCACCCATTCGGCCTTAAGCTGCCGGGTCTCTGGCTGGCCCCGGCTTTGTATTTGGCAGCTGTAGGAACCCAAAGCTTGAAGGGCCCCCGGGGACTGGCCAGGGCGAGCCCCTCCTTTTGTACGTGGGGAAAGTGAGGCACAGAGCGGGGAGGAGCGGAACCCTGAACCCGGCTGGAGCCCGGCATAGAAAAGGTCCCTCGCGGCCCTGCCTGGGGGCTGGGGTCTCCATCAGCGGAGAGCCCCTGGCCCAGGCCCCTTTGTTCAGCTGTCCCTGGCTTGCTGAGCCCCGCATAATGAAGTGTGCATGACAGGAGGTGGAAAAAGGCGGTGGAAATGTAACAGTGTTCATGGAAACCCACACGGACAGGAGAGCACTCAGTACTCCTGATTTTGCTGCCTTCAAAAGATACAGCCTTTTTATCGCAGGCCCCTTCGTTCAGATCCTGAGCGCGGAAAGAGCGACCACCGGGAGGCAGAGGCAGTGGTGGGGCTGCATCCGGTTTCTCGATTCCCGACAGGAGTCCTCACATGTCTCGATTTGGGGGGGGGGGGGGGGGGGGGGGGGGGGGGGGGGGGGGGGGGGG
>NW_024412396.1:72234648-72289961 GCF_014898765.1 Herpailurus yagouaroundi
CTGTGATGAAGGACAGCTGGTGTTTCTAACAGCTGGGCCGCACGATTGCCCTGACTGGCAGGGCCCCCCCCCCCCCCCCACCGAACCAGGAGAGGCTGAAAACTCATCTGGGGGAGGAGCCTGGGCCTGGCACACAACGTTTTGGGGGAGGGAAGGGGTCTGCGGTAAAGGTCACGCTCCTGGACCGAGCGGGTGAGCTGGTGCCAGGACAGGGGGCCGGCTTTCCCGGGTTGAGGATCAGTGAGCGGCCGTGACTTTCCGTGTCTGTGACCTGACAGGAGGGAGGGAGCCCCTTCAGCCCCCCCCCCTGAGCTGCTTGCCTAGGGCAGAGTTTTGGGGGGTCGCTACGTGGTCTTGCTCAGGACTCCATTCAGTGACCGCTGGCAGTGAGTGGCCACGAACAGAGACATCTGGGCGGCTCACTTGGGGTCCCCGCTTGACCGGCTGGAGGGCTCTGTCCCTGCCCCTACCCACAAAGCTCTCCTTCCAGCCTGTCCCCTCCCCCTCCTCCCTGGGGGAGGGCGTGGGTCACAAAGTCCGCTTTTCTCTCCCCGTCCCCCAGATGTCCGGGCTTGCGCCTCGACCCCCTGCGCTAACAACGGAACCTGCGTCAACCTCGAGAGCGGCCACTACGAGTGCTCCTGTGCCCCTGGGTTCTCGGGAAAGGACTGTCAGGAGAAGGATGGGCCCTGTGTGATCAATGGGTAAATATTCTTCCTCACTCTGTGCGATCCGATGAATGCTGCTTTGATTCCTGCGTCACACCCCCAAAGACCCTTTCAGCCTAGCCCCGTTGGACCTGTCACCTGACAAAAGGCCAAGTAAGTGCCTGTCCCGCAGCCCCACGGCTGGGAGAGGGGGGCGCCCCAGATCAGGGTGCTTGCGGGGCTGTGTGTGATCTCCGTAATTCCTGACGTGACCCCCCCCAAGGTGATTTCCTCTTCCCTCTGATGCCCCCAAGTCCCCATGTGTGTGCGTGAGGGCAGACCCGGCTGAGGAGTCGGAGAGGGGGGCTTTGGCCAGCGGGGTGGGCGGGGAGGACTAGCCATGAGGGTGGGGGGCGGGTCCAGCTCTTAGCGACCCGCAGCGGAGCAGAGGCTCTGGGACTTTCAGGGCTGTGGGCACGACAGTCAGAAGGGACACTTCTGCAAAGCAGCAAAGCACTTCCGGCCCTTATCTGTTTAGCTCCACTGAGCCCACCCGGCCCTCAGCTGGGGCTTAGGCGGGGCTTAGGCCGCTGCAAGAATGCAAACAGAGCGGGTCCTGGGCCCGAGCTGGGGTTGGGGGGGATCGAGCTGGGGGGCAGAGGATAGAGAAGCTAGAGTACAGAACCAGCTTATCTTGACTGGGCGTTCCAGGGAGGGCGTGGGGAATCCTGGAGCCTGCGAGGCCACAAACAGGCATTTTTGTAGCATCCAGAGATCAGTGTTCAGAGAGGGTCGGAGGAGAGGGGGTCACAACCGACGTCCACGTCTGCTTTTGAGCGGGAAGGGAGAATACAGAGCAAGACCTTTAAAACGTTTTGCTTTTTCTCTCCCACCAACTCGAACCAGACTGTCAAAATAGAACCCGAGGTCCTTGAAGTCCCTCCAGAGCCCAGCTCCTAGGCAGCCTTCACCCCCTGAAGCAGCGATGCCGATTTCTTGTGCTTAGAGCCCCTTTCTTCCCTGGGTTCTGGCATTTATCAGATGACAAAGGGTCTGCTCGTTTCAAAGCACTTACGTTAAATGCTCCTGTGCTCTGCTTTGAGCAAACAGTTTCGGGCTGGAAGCCGCACTTGGGTGAATGGACCACTGTTAAACAGCCGGGCACAGGCACCCGGCCGGGCCGGCAGAGACAGCCCGGGGGTTTCTTTCACTCTGAGTGTCCCTAAGGGTTTCCAGTACAATAGTACGCAGGCTCTCTCCTCGGGGAAAATAATGATACGAGTAACAATAAGGCGGGGGCCGTGTGGTGAGGGGACCTGGGTGGGGGGGGGGGGGGGCCCGCTCTCCCCCCCGGCCCCCCGGGGGGGGGGGGGGAGCTAAGGGAGGGGGCTCCCTCCAGCCCTGGGTCATCACTAACTTTGCCTCTCTCAGCCTCAGTGTCCCCACCCGTCCACCAGTGACTAACCACCAGGCCTCTGGTCGGAGAGATGACTTAAGAGGTGGGAGAGGAGACGGGCATCGGCTCGGCAGGCCAGGCGTGCGTGCGTCCGCGCCGGACGGCCCGTGAGCCCCTCGCGGACAGGGGCCGCGGCACCCGGCGCCTCCCTGGGCACCTCCGTCCTAGGCCAGCCCCCGAGGGCCCTTTACCGTGTCCCCCTGTTGTGTCGCAGGTCCCCCTGCCAGCACGGAGGCACCTGCGTGGATGACGAGGGCCGGGCCTCCCATGCCTCCTGCCTGTGCCCCCCTGGCTTCTCAGGCAATTTCTGCGAGATCGTGGCCAACAGCTGCACCCCCAACCCGTGCGAGAACCAAGGCATCTGCACCGACATCGGGGGCGACTTCCGCTGCCGCTGCCCCGCCGGCTTCATGGACAAGACGTGCAGCCGCCCCGTGGGCAACTGCGGCGCCGACCCGTGCCTCAACGGGGGTACCTGCCTGCAGCACACCCAGGTGAGGTACGAGTGTCTGTGCAAGCCCGAGTTCACGGGCCCCACCTGTGGCAGGAAGCGCGCGCCAGGCCCCCAGCAGGTCACCCGTCTGCCCGGCGGGCACGGGCTGACCTACCGCCTGACCCCCGGGGTGCACGAGCTGCCGGTGCCGCAGCCGGAGCACCGCATCCTCAAGGTGTCCATGAAGGAACTCAACAAGAGTGCTCCCCTCCTCTCCGAGGGCCAGGCCATCTGCTTCACCGTCCTGGGCGTGCTGACCAGTCTGGTGGTGCTGGGCACCGTGGGAGTTGTTCTCCTCAACAAGTGCGAGGCCTGGGTGTCCAACCTGCGCTACAACCGCGTACTTCGCAAGAAGAGGAACGTGCTCCTGCAGTACAACAGCGGGGAGGATCTGGCCGTCAACATCATCTTCCCCGAGAAGATCGACATGACCACCTTCAGCAAGGAGGCGGGCGAAGACGACATCTAAGCATCCCCACCGGCCCCTCTGTATTCGCGGGGTCCCGCAGCGCTCACTATATGCGGTCTGTTCTCATCTTTGTGGTGGAGTTTGCTATATTCTGTGTCGAATCCGGTGAACGCTATGCTTCCGTATATTACCTTTGTGTTGCCGTGTGACAAAAAGAACCCTCTTTCTCTCTCTTGATGCATGATCGAAAAATAATAACACGAGTTTCATCTTTAAATGAGTAAAACGAAATTAAGTATGTTATTCTAAACTCTAAACTTAACGTAAAATCAAAAAGACCAAAAAAAAACAAGGCAACAGAGCCGGGGCTGGGTGCCGACGCCCCTCTCTCTCCGGGAGGGGACTCGGCCACGGTCCTCGTGAAACCATTACGAGTGCCGCGCATGACCACTCACTGTGATAAAGGCAAAAATCTCTCTCGTTCGTTAATGTTCACACGCCCCATCCAACGTGCACTCACATCAAGTCCAACAACCGCAACGCTTAGATCTTTCCGATTGATTTGAGATTTTGCGGAGTGCAGCGGCCGTGTGTCAGACAGAGAGAGAGAGCCCCGGGGTCGGCTGCTGGGGGGAGGGAGGGGGCCAGGACCCCGTCCCAGCCCTGCCACTAACTCGCTGTGTGATCCTTGGCGAGCTCCCCCCCCCCCCCACCGCAACCCGTCCCCACCCCGGGCCCGAGGGCCCGACTTCGGCCCCTCTCGAGGGAGGGGCTTGAACGCAGAGACCATCCAAATTCTCTCTGGCTCTAAAACTCTGAATTAGGAACGAAGGGGTACGAACCAAAACAGTTCCCGACCCGAGAAATTAGGATCTGATGAGGACTTAAGTCTCATCCCAGGATCCACAGGTTTTGGCCTATCCTGGATGCAAACTTGATGTACTGAGATTGATCGCAACTGCCTTTCTCGAAATGGAGGTGGGGGGGGGGTGCCTCCTGGCCCGCTTTCCGTCTGGAAACGAGTGGCCCCCTTTGAGTCACAAAGTGCGGTCTGGAGTTGCCACTTGGGCAGCCCCCACCCTCCCAGATTCCCAGCACTTTACCTTGTCTCCCACCCCGTAGGTTAGATAGTCCCTCGAAATTTAAATGCACCTCTAACCGCAAGTGCCCCTGGCAAAATCTGAGCAGCAACACCGCCCTCACCGAGGTTTTCACAGAGTTTAAGTGGAAATTGTTGCCTGTGGGGCGTTTTCTAGTTCTGTGGCCAAAGGTACCAGACCTGGTCTACACAGCTATGGGTTTAATTTGTGTTGCTGAGTTAACAACCCTCAGATCCTGAAAGACCTAGCCAGCTTCTGAATTATAAATTCGACTTCTTTTTTATTAAAAAGAGCATCTATTTTTTTTGCAAAAATAGAAAGAAATGGGACAGAGCTCTGTTTAGCTTTCCGGCTCTTAGGGTCGGGCAGCTAAACAGCCCTTGGGTACCAGTGAGAAATATTTTGCTTCTTAAATTATTTGGATAGGAAGCTATACTCTTAGCTTGATTATTACTTGCCGAGTTTACCTAGCTGCAAGTACGTATTGCTATGTCATCCTCACCATCTTCCTGATCATTCAGTTCACCCCACACGCATAGACGCGCGCCGTCATCACATAGCCATCGACATCACCGTCAGCCACCGATCACTGTCACGTCCCTGGCCACGCCCCCCAGCTGCCCACGTCCCAGCCAAGCCGCTGGCCCCGTCGCCCCCAGTCCCCGAGCCCTCCCACCCCCCACCCCCGCCCCGGACTCCGATCGCCCTCACCCCACTTCCCTCCAGCCCCACGTCATTCACGTATCACCTCATCCCATCTCGAGTTCGTCTTCAGACATAAAAAATTGAAAAAAGACAAAAAAAAAAAGAACCGTTGGCATGCGTCAGGCGGGCGTCTGGCACCCCGCCTGGCCTCTCTCGCGTGAGACCTTGACCGAGTCTGCTAACTGTTCTGATCCAGTTCCCCCACACATGAGATTCTGAGATTGGCCCCAGCGATCCAATTCTCTGTTCCACTCTTTCCATCTCCGTGCTGTCGAGGATCGGCCCGTCCCCCCTTCCCGGGGGTCGAGGGAACGTATCCCGCTGTCCTCGACCAGCTCCTCATCGATTCACCGACTCGTCCACCAGCCATTTGATCAGGAAGCATTTCGGACACCTGCTGCGTGCAAGGCAGTGTTCGGGGAGCTGTGCGGCACGCAGGATGAGGGGCCGTCGGCGGGGGGGGGAGCGGACACACCCGTGTCCCCAGGAAGCCCAGCAGTGCAGGTAAAATGCCGTGGGAGCGGAGAGTCCTGAACAGACGCCTCCCTTAGGGCCTGACCATCTTACCTTCCCACGAGACAAATTATCTATTACCAGCGCACGATGAGGCTGCCCCACCCAAATTCCACAGCGCCCACTCACACACGTCCCGCGAAATCAGAACAGTGTCCGCAGCCTCGACACGGTCTTCACGTCGTGCAGAAATGGTCCATTCCATCCTCTATGGGGTAACCAGATTCTGCTGAGAGTGTCGGGATCCCTGACTGCCCATCCACACCTCGCGTGTGTTTGGAGTAGCGTGTAGTTTACGAAACAAACGGAGAAGCTCAAAGACAGCGGTCTGAGACATAATCACCAATTCGGTCCCAAAATTGAGAGAGGAGGAGGCGTAATGATCTTTCTGTCACCAAAAAATTTCAAAAATGTCAACGGCGCTCTTTTTAGCTTTTCCGTTTACTAACCAGGCAAGCAAAAAATTTTGTTTATTGAAAAATAAACAAAACCCAAGGGCTATTGGTGTGTTTTCTTTGATTTGTTGTGCGCCCGGCTCCGGCTGTCCCTGCCCACTGGTGGCCTTAGCCCCGAGCAAGAGGGGTCAGGGGCCCAGGCTTGGGAGGGCACCGCTCTGACCCTATCCAGCCCTTCCCACGTGGCGAGGAGACCTACGGGCTGAGGGATGAGCCCATCCAGGCCCTTCCAGATACACTCTCTCCCGGTGCTTGGAGCGTGGGAATTTCCGGCCCTGTCGGCCCCACCCCGAGGGCCTGTGCGGGCCTCTCCCCTGCATCTGTTCCCGACGACGGTGGCTGTTTGTGGGTGGGGTGGCTGGGGCTGGAGCTCCAGGGAGAGGGGGTGAGGGGCCCAGGGTTCCATGCTTGAGCACGCTGGGGGGGTGGTGCAGGAGGAAGGCCAGCTCTCCCACTACTCACCAGGTCCTGGCCCAGAACCCTCGGGGGTTTGAGAATGCCACCCTGTTCTGGCCCTTCCAGAACTCAGTGAAGGTAGAATCGCCCAGGTGAGGGCAGAACGGATTTTGTTTGACACTGAGGGGCACTTGGAGCTTCCAAAGGTCGGCACATCAGTCTAGGAGCCCCGTGTACACTGCTGACTTGGGCCCCGCACGGGGACAGGGGGACTTGCCTCTCTTCCAGGCCTGGCCTCGGGCCACAGGTTTACTCCCTCAGCTCAGTACGGCCACCCCTTTGAGTCCCCATGTCGTGTCGGCAATGCACGTGCCTGACCACCCACCCGAGAGGGGCCGGCCGGACCCCTCCCCCTGGACACAGGAGCTGCGGTCCAGTCCTTGATCCCTGCTGGCCCAGGAGGTGGCCCTGGGGCAGGGTCCCCTCCCCACTTCCTTCCACTGCCTGCCCTTCCTCTCCAGGGCTGTCCTCAGCCAGGACACTGCCACTGCCCACCCAGCTGTCCAGCCAGGACCCGGGTGTCCCCGAGACACCTCCCCCCTCAGCTCTGTGGTGCTCTGCTCTCAGCTGGTGTGTGTGTGGGGGGGGTGGGGGGTTCCCATTAAGGCCGGGGACACACGAGAGGGACAGACAGGGGGCACACCTCAGAGATGGGTGCCGTTCCGAAAACTGTAAGAAAACAAGAGAATGAGGTTGAGGTAACAGATGTAGAAACTTCCAAGAAAGGGATGAATTTTCCGGGAAAACATCGATTAACAAAATGTGATCGGGAACAGACCGATCACCTGGGAGAAGACCCCCCCCCCAGGTGGGGCCAGCTGTCAGTTACCTGACTTCGGGTCCCCAACATTTGACCCTTTGACTGAGCAGGAGGTGCCCAGGCAGAGACACGGTTCTGGAGCCACGAAAAACAGAAGGGGAAGACTTCTCGATTCTTTTTCAAGGCCAGGAGAAACCTGCCAAAGGGAACGCAAGGAAAGGAAAGTCACTGTCCTCACTCCGAACAGAGAGACAAAAATCCTCAGTAAAATAACAAATCAAAACCAGGCAATGATGGAAGCTTCCTGGAGGACAGTGAGGATGGAGAGAGGCCGGGCCCCCAGCCCGGAGCAGCCGGCAGGGTGGCCCCAGGTAGGAGCTGGGTTCCACCGCAAGCCACGGGCGTGGGGACGACCGCTAAGCCCCTGCGTCTGATGTCAGGCCCTGTGGCTTTCTGGCCTTTAGCCGCTCTCTCCCACTGCTGAAGAAGAAAGCATTCGCCCACACCTCCCACCCAAGACCCTCAGGAGTTCACAGGAGGGAGGAGGTAAAGACCCAGGCACCCCAGTCGGCGGGTCGCGGGGGTCGGGAGCTCCCAGCTAATTCGCAACTGCCAGGGGCTCCGCTTTGAAGTGCGTTTGGCCCCGGATGTGGCTGTGCCACGACCACGGTGAAGGTGCAAACGTAAGACTGGACGAAGTTTCAGCCCAAAACTAGATCAAAAGAAAAAAAATATACATATGATACCAATTCAAGGGAATCGGTGCTAAAAGGAATTGGATAAAATACTTTCCTGATTTTTTTTTTTTTTAAATCCAAGCAACTAGGAAAAAAGGACATATATCCTTAATGTCACAGAGGATGTCTGTCTTAAACAATGTGTAGTATCCCACTGATGATTAAAGTCGAAGGCAGGTAAGGCCGTGCTTTATACAGCAGCTGAGGACTCTGGCTGTAGAGTCGTAGAGGCCTGGCTTTCTGTGTGGCTCTGTCCTTGAGCCTTCTACTGCCTGAATTTTTACTTCTTCCTCTGCAAAGGAGAAGTGTCACGGTCAGCTCGGACAACCAGAGCAAAATCCCGTAGACCTGGGGCTCACGCAACAGACACTTATTTGTTCTGGGTGGTTGGGTTCTAGCGAAGGCCCTCTCCGTGGCTTCCAGATGGCCGCCATCTTGTTGCGTCCTCACGCGGCAGAGAGAGAGACAGAACGCGAGCTCTCTGGTCTCTTCTTACAAGGACACTAATCCCATCCTGAGGACCCTCACGACCTAATTACCTCCCAAAGGCCCCAACTACAGGGACCATCACACTGGGGGCTTAAGCTTCAACATATGAATTCTGGTGGGGGAGATGGGGGGGCACAATTCAGTCCACAGCAAGCCGATGAGGACAGCAATTCTTCCCACTATTGTTCTAGAACTTGTAGCCAATGTAATAGACAAGAAAAACAAACAAACAAAAATTGAGGTGTTACTATTGGAAAGTAGATTAAATGATGATGATGATTTTTTTTTTTAAGTAGGCTTTATACCCAGCGCAGAGCTCAATGCGGGGCTTGGACTCACGACCTTGAGATCAAGAGTCAGATGCTTGACTGAGGCACCCAGGTGCCCCTAGATTAAATGATTATTAAAGAGGATATTAATGTCTGCCACGAAAACGCAAGAGAATGACCTGAAGGTGACCCTACATATATAAAAGCCTGAATACCAATAACACGTTCAAAACGTATAATGATGTAAGACCCCGATGTTATATGGATGCTAATTACTCCCCAAAATTAACGTCTAAGTTTAATGCTACTTATTGGCAGTAGATCGCTCGACACTACGGGTCCTAAAGATGATCTGAAAAGAGTGAAGGGGTAAGAAAACCAGAAGAAGAAACCGTGAACGGGCAAGTCGCACCATCAGGTATGAAAACAGAAAGCCACACGAATAAAAATAGCGTGTCGTGCACAGAGCCCTGGTTTTCTGAACAGGGGAACAGACAGATGTCTGCACGAAGGGCAGTGTGGTAGGAATCTAATCTTCAGCCCCACCTCCTTGTTGACAAATGTGGAAACGGAGACAGGAGACGAACTAGTTCAAAGTGCTCACCGGAGGACAACTTTGTCCCTCGGGACACGTTTGGCAATGTTTGGAGACTTTTTTCATTGTCGAACCTGGACGGGGGTTACTGGCACCTAGTGGGTGGACACGGGGGAGGCTAAGCAGCCTACAAGGCGAGGCAGTCCCCGCGACCAAGAACTATTTGGCCCCAAAGAGTTGGTTGCAAAGTCATCACCACAGTGAGGTTAGTTAGCACATCCTTCACTTCCCATAATGACCATTTTGCTGTTGTTGTGGGGACAGCATTTAAGATCTACTCTCCAGGTGACTTTCTTTTTTTTTTTTTTTTTAATTTTTTTTTTCAACATTTATTTATTTTTTGGGACAGAGAGAGACAGAGCATGAACGGGTGAGGAGCAGAGAGAGAGGGAGACACAGAATCTGAAACAGGCTCCAGGCTCTGAGCCATCAGCCCAGAGCCCGACGCGGGGCTTGAACTCACGGACTGCGAGATCGTGACCTGGCTGAAGTTGGACACTTAACCGACTGCGCCACCCAGGCGCCCCTCCAGGTGACTTTCAAACGTACAGCAGTGTTGTTACCCGTAGTCACCATGCTGTGCCTGAGATCCCGGACCTAACCACCTCAAAACGGGTAGTTTGTACCCTTTGACCAGCATCTCCCCATTCCCCCCACCCCCGCCCCTGGTAACACCATCGACTCTCTGGTTCTATGAGTTCAGCTTCTTTAGATTCGCATGTAAATGAGATCGTACAGTGTTTGTCTTTCTCGTATTGTCCTTAGTCTAATGCCCTCAAGATTCATGTGTGTTTTCACAAACAACTTCCTTCTTTTTTATGGCTGAGTAATATTCCACTGTGAGTGTGTGTGTGTGTGCGTGTGCATACATCTTTTTATCTATTCATCCATCAGTGGACACTTCGGTTCTTTCCATGTTTTCACTATCATTAATAATTCTGCAATGATTTTATTTCTTTTGGATATACAGACATACCTCAGAGAGATTGTGGGCTTGGTTCCAGACCACAACAATGAGGCAAATGTTGGGGTGCCTGGGTGGCTCAAGTCGGTTAAGCATCCAACTCTTTAAAAAATTTTTTTTTACATTTATTTTTGAGAGACAGAGACACACAGAGCACAAGCAGGGAAGGGGCAGAGAGAGAGGGAGACACAGAATCTGAAGCAGGTTCCAGGCTCCAAGCTGTCAGCACTGAGCCCGACACGGGGCTCGAACTCACGGACCGTGTGATCATGACCTGAGCCGAAGCTGGACGCCCAGCCTACTGAACCACCCAGGCGCCCCAATACGTGTCCAACTCTTGATCTCGGCTCAGGTCATGATCTCACGGTTCATGGGTTCAAGCCCTGCATCGAGCTCTGGGCTGACAGTGCAGAGCGTGCTTGGGATTCTCTCTCTTCCTCTCTTTCTGCCCCTCCCCTGCTCTCTCTCTGTCTTTCTCAAAATAAGTCAATAAACTTAAAAAAAAAGGCAAATGTAGCATTAAACTAGTCCATGTATTTTTTTGTTTCCCCATTGCATTTTTTTATCATGCAGTTTGATTATGGTTCAGAAAAAAAATTGAGTAACTTTCTCTGAAAAAATATCCTGACTGTGTGTGTAGGCTGCAGTTATTTGGGGTGGAGGGGGCTAGTAAGCTATTGCCCTATTTTCTATTCTGAAAACCACACAAAGCCCCCGGTCCCATCTGATCATATGGAGACGCATGGGCCCCAAAGGGCCTAGAATAAAGACAAGAAAGGCAAAGACTGCAAAGCCAAGGGCACGCGACAGGCTCTAAGAGAAATTCTCGGAAATACCTGAAGTGGCAACAGGGAACATTTGGCTGGAACCTGAAATCCTTTTCAGTATTCTTGTCTTGTGCTCCGTGTTTAAGGGTGCACATGAACTCAGTGGAATTGCGATTTCCCTTTATAACTATAGATGCTTCTCTGCGTGGCTCATTCACTTCCTCGCCTGTGACCCAGCCTCCTGTCATTGTCGGCAGCTCTCAGCTAATCTTCCAGAATGGTGCGGGTTGCGTCTTCTTCAAAGCAAGCAAGGGCATTTCTGAAGACATCTTCCGGCTCCGTGCCATTTAACTTTTCACCAAGCGCACGAAAAACATGGTGACGTGTATGAGCCCGGAGCCTCAGTCATCGTGCTGTCCACATACTCATCAGCTGGGATATTCCCCAGGGAGGCGAGCATATCATGCAGACCCTTGTCAAAATGCCAACAGAACCAGAACAAACGATCCTGCGCTTTGTAGGGAACCACAAAAGACCTCAAAGAGTCCAAGCAATCTTGGAAAACAAAACTGGAGGTATCACAATTCCAGATTTCAAGTTATATTGCAAAGCAGTAGCAATCAAAACAGTATGGTACTGGCATAAAAATAGTATAAAAATAGCTCAATGGAACAGAACAGAAAACCATAGTTTTCTATGGAACTATTGCTCAATGGAATTGCTCAATGGGGTTGCTCAATGGAACAGAACAGAAACAAAGCCATAGTTATATGCTCATTAATCTTCGACAAAGCAGGAAAGAATATACAATGGGAAAAAGACTGTCTCCTCAACAAATGCTCTTGGGAAAACTGGACAGCGACAGGCAGAATGAAAGTGGACCACTTTCTTGCATCATACAGAAAAGTCAATTCACAATGGATGAAAGACCCGGGGCGCCTGGGTGGCTCAGTCGGTTGAGTGTCTGACTTCGGCTCCGGTCATGATCTCGCGGTTCTTGAGTTTGAGCCCCGTGTCAGGCTCTGTGCTGACAGCTCAGAGCCTGAAGCCTGCTTTGGATTCTGTGTCCCTCTCTGTCTGCCCCTCCCCTGCTCTCTCTCTCTCTCTCTCTCAAAAATAAACATTAAAAAAATGTAAAACTCGCTTTCAAATACAAGTAACTTAATCATGACCAATTCACTGATCTGTGCCTCATCTTTTAAAAACTTAATTTATGGGGCGCCTGGGTGGCTCAGTCGGTTGAGCGTCCGACTTCAGCCAGGTCACGATCTCGCAGTCCGTGAGTTTGAGCCCTGCGTCAGGCTCTGGGCTGATGGCTCGGAGCCCGGAGCCTGTTTCCGATTCTGTGTCTCCCTCTCTCTCTGCCCCTCCCCCATTCATGCTCTGTCTCTCTCTGTCCCCAAAATAAATAAACATTAAAAAAAAATTAAAAAAAAATAAATAAAAACTTAATTTATTTCACTGTTTTTTTTTTAAGTTTGAGATGTAATTGACATAACCTCCATATTGGTTTATTAGTTTCAGATGTGCCACGTGATTCACTCTTTGTGTTGATCGTGTAAAGATCACCACAGCAAGTATAATAATTAATATTCCTTACCACACATACTTCGCTATTTTTTCTTGTGATGAGAATTTTATGATGGGTTTGTGGGTTCGAGCCCCGCGTTGGGCTCTGTGCTGACGGCTCGGAACCTGGAGCCTGCTTCTGATTCTGTGTCTCCCTCTCTCTCTGCCCCTCCCCTGCTCATGCTCTGCCTCTCGGGCTCTCAAAAATAAGTAAATGTTAAAAAAATTTTTTCTTGGGGCGCCTGGGTGGCGCAGTCGGTTAAGCGTCCGACTTCAGCCAGGTCACGATCTCGCGGTCCGCGAGTTCGAGCCCCGCGTCGGGCTCTGGGCTGATGGCTCGGAGCCTGGAGCCTGTTTCCGATTCTGTGTCTCCCTCTCTCTCTGCCCCTCCCCCGTTCATGCTCTGTCTCTCTCTGTCCCAAAAATAAATAAAAACGTTGAAAAAAAAATTAAAAAAAATTTTCTTTTTTAATGGATGAGAGACCTAAATGTGGGCCCTGAAACCATAAAAATTCTAGAAGAGAGCCTAGGCAGCAATTTCTCTGACATCGGCTGTAGCAACATTTTTCTAGTTGTGTCTCCTGAGGCAAGGGAAATGAAAGCAAAATGAAACCATTGGGACTCCATGAAAATAAAAAGCTTCTGCACAGCAAAGGAAACAAGCAACAGAATTAAAAGGCAACCCACTGAATGGGAGAAGGTATTTGCAAACGGCAGACCCAATAAAGGGTTAGTATCCAAAATACATAAAGAACTGATACAACTCAATACCCAAAAAAGAAAGAATCCAATTAAAAAAGGGGAGGAGGCATGAAGATATTTCTCCAGAGAAGACATCCAGATGACCAACAGACACATGAAAAGATGCTCGTCATCACTCATCACCGGGGAAATGCAAATCAAAACTCCAATGAGATATCGCCTCACATCTGTCAGAGTGGCTAAAAACAGCACAAGGAACAACAGGTGTTGGTGAGGATGCGGAGACAGGGGATCCCTTACGCACTGTTGGTGGGAATGCAAACTGGTGCAGCCGCTCTGGAAAACAATATGGAGGTTCCTCAAACAGTTAAAAGCTAGAACTACCCTACGGTCCAGTAATCACACTACTGGGTATTTATCCCCACACAAATTCAAAGGGACACATGCACTCTTATGTTTACAGCAGCACTATCTACAAAAGCTAAGATACGATGGGGCACCCGGGGGGCTCAGTTGGTTGAGCACTGGACTCTTGCTTTGGGCTTCGGTCATGATCTCACGGTTCATGGGATCGAGCCCCACGTCAGGCTCTGTTCTAACAGCGAGGAGCCTGCTTGGGATTCTCTCTCTCCCTCTCTTTCTGCGCCTCCCCCACTCATGCACCTGCCTGAGCTCTCTTTCTCTCTCTCTCTCTGTCAAAGTAAATAAGTAAACTTCAAAAAACACAATAGCCAAGATAAGGAAGCAGCCCAAGTGTCCATCGACTGATGAATGGATAAAGAAGATGTGGTATACGTATATACAATGGAGTATTACTCGGCAATCAAAAAAGAATGAAATCTGGCCATTTGCAACAACACGATGGACGTAGAGAGTATAATGCTAAGCGAAATAAGTCAAGGAAAGACAAATATCGTATGATTTCACTCCTATGTAGATATTAAAGGAAAAAAAACCCACAAATGAGCAAAGACGGGTGGGGAAGAGAGAGTGAGAGAGAGAGGCAAACCAAGAAACAGACTCGTACGTAACTACAGAGAGCACCCTGATGGGGACGTGGTGGTGGGGGATGGGGATCAAAGAGAGCACGTAACTGCGATGAGAAAGAACATGAATTGAGGGAGTGAGCCCAGCTGGTCAGGATGATCCCAACGAGCAGCTCGTCACCTTTGCCAACACGCTGGGTATCTCACTCTCTGTCACTGCATGGCCATCAGCAGTCCCGAGAAGCAGGAATGGGTTCCAGGGCATCGTTGGGGCCCGATGGAGGCTGTGAGGGGCCTGTACCCTTCCCTTCATCCCTCCACCCGTCACAACACACTCAGCACCTGCACCCGGCTTTTTCCAAACAATTCTATTTCCTTAACCCCATGGAATAAGAAGCTGCCACCGAACCCCAGACCAGAGGCTTTCTTTTCTACTGCCTCCCCTCAATATAAAAATATAGATACATTTTTGTGGTTCCCTCCACCCCCCCAAAATAAAATGACAAAAAAATAAGGGCACCTGGGTGGCTCATTAGGGGGAGCATCCAACTCTTGATCTCAGGTCTTGACCTCAGGTCATGAGTTCAAGCCCCACAGTGGGCATGGAGCCTACTTAAAAAAAAAAAAAAAAAAAAAAAGAAATGAAAAGGAAAGAGAAAAAAGAAAAAAATAAATCAAATTTAAAACGAAACGAGGGGCGCCCGGGTGGTTAAGCGTCCGACTTCGGCTCTGGTCACGATCTCGCGGTTCGTGAGTTCAAGCCCCGCGTCGGGCTCCGTGCTGACAGCTCGGAGCCTGGAGCTGCTTCAGATTCTGTGTCTCCCACTCTCTCTGTTCCTCCCCTACTCATTCTCTGTCTCTCTGTGTCTCTCAAAAATAAATGAACGTTAAAAAAAAATAAATGGTGATGGAAGCACCTGGGGGGCTCAGATGGTTAAGCGTCCGACTTCTGCTCAGGTCACGATCTTGTGGCTCGTGGGTTCCAGCCCCGCGTCGGGCTCTGTGCTGACAGCTCGGAGTCTGGAGCCTGCTTCCGATTCTGTGTCTCCCTCTCTCTCTGCCCCTCCCCTACTCGCGCTCTGTCTCTGTCTCTCTCTCAAAAATAAAATAAAAAACATTTAAAAAATTTAAAATAAGGAAAAGAAAAACATGGTGAGAACTAGATTATCCTTAGGACTCCAACAGAAATTTAGCTAACATCTTACAACTGAACATGTATATATGTTGCTTAGATACATGTAATTACTGTAAACATCTGTATGATCTGGGATTTTGTTTTTATTTTGAAATGGGAGCTTTTATGTTTACAAGTTCATTAAAAACTAAATTGTTTCTCTAAGGAAAAAAAAAAGCCTTCTAGGAAAAAAAATGTGTTCACACTGTATCGTAGTCTGTTGAGTGTGTAAGAGGATTATGTGTAAAGAGGCAATGTATATACCTTAATTTAAAAATACTTCATTGCTAACGATGCTAACCATCATCTGAGTGCCGGAGGGCCTGCCTCGATGGTACTGGCTGTTGACCGGGCAGGGTGGTGGTGGCTGGAGGCTGGGGTGGCTATGGCGGCTTCTTTTTTTTTTTTTTTTTTTTTTTTTAATTTTTAAAAATGTTTTAATTTATTTTTGAGAGAGAGAGAGACAGAGACAGAGACAGAGCATGAGCAGGGGAGGGACAGAGAGAGAGACACAGAATCCGGAGCAGGCTCCAGGCTCTGAGCTGTGAGCACAGAGCCCGACGCGGGGCTCGGATCCATGAACTGCGAGATCATGACCTGAGCCGAAGTCGGGCACTTAACGGACTGAGCCACCCAGGCCCGGACATGCATTTCTTAAGTAAGAAGACCTGAAAGTCAAAGCGCCTCCTCGATCCACGGGCTGCGGGACGGATGCTGTGCTATCAGCGATGGACGCAACGTTGCTCTCTTTGTCCGTCTCCATCAGAGCTCTCGGGCGCCCAGGTGCTTTGTCCACGGGCAGTAACGTGTTGGAAGAAATCTTTCTTTTTCTGAGCAGCATGTCTCCACAGCGGGCTTCAGATATTTAGTAAACCGTGTTGTGAACAGACGTGCTGCCGTCCGGGCTTTGTGTGCCGTCGATAGGGCGCAGGCAGAACACAGGGTAACTTCAAGGGCCCCAGGGTTTCCAGGACGCTACGCGAACCCTGGCCTCCGCTTCAAGTCCGCGGCTGCCTTGACCCCAGCAGGACGGTCAGCCTGTCCTCTGAAGCCCTGAAGCCAGGCGTTGACCTTGCTTCCGAGCTGTGGAAGTCCTCAATGGGGTCTGCTCCCTAGAGAAGGCTGTGTCGTCTACACTGATGGTCTGTTGCTTAGCGGGGCCACCTTCGTTCACGATCCTCGCTCGGGCTCCGGACAACTTGCCGCACTTCTGCATCGTCAGCGCTCGCGGCCTCACCTCGCGCTTGTGTGTTAGGACACAGCTTCTTTGCTTAAGCCTCCCGAACCCACCTCTGCCAACCTCAGACGTTTCTGCTGCAGCCTTCTCCCCTCTCGGCCGTCAGAGAAAGGAAGAGTCCGGGCCCTGCTCCGGATCAGGCTTCGGCTTCAGGGATCACCGTTGGGGCTGGTTTGAGCTTCTACGTAGACCACTCAAACTTCCTCCGCTTCGGCAACGAGGCTGCCTCGCTTTCTTATCACACGTGTGCTCACTGGAGGGGAACTTTTAATTTCCTTCAAGAACTTTCCCGCTGCGCTCGCAGCTCAGCTCGCGGTTTGACGCAAGAGGCCAAGCTTTCGGCCCGTCTCGGCTTCCGACGTGCCCTCCTCACTCAGCGGCCTCATTTCTAGCTTTGACGGTGAGAGACACACGACACTTTTACCTGCACACTTAGAGGCCACCGTAGGGTTAGTAGTTGGCCTGATGTCAATACTGTTGTGTCTCAGGGGCCAGGGAAGCCCGAGCAGAGGGAGGGAGACAGGGGAGCGGCCCGCGGGAGAGCGTCGGAGAGCACACGACGACGTTTATCAAGACCACCGACGTTTATCAAGGCCACCGTCTCACCCGGGTGGGGTTCGCAGGGGCCCGAACCAATCACAACGGTAACCTCGAAGAGCGCCGGCCACAGATCACCGCAACGGATAAAACAATCGTGAGAACGTTTGAAATATTGGGGGAATCGGCCAAGCGCGACACAGAGACACGAAGCGAGCCAATGGGGTTGGGAAATTGGTGCCGATGGACTTGCTCGGTGTGGGGTTGTCACGACCCTTCAATCGGCAAACACCACAGCATCTGCAAAGCCCAACAGGGCGCAGAGCGGTAGAACCAGGTGGAACGGTATACCCAGACGTGAGACGGCTGCATCAGACGGTGGCTCTGTTTTACTTCTTTGAGGAACCCCCACACCGTTTCCATCGCGGCTGTGCCAAATTACATTCTCCCCAACAGCGCACGGGGACTCCCTTTTCTCCACGTCCTCACCGACACTTGGTAGCTCGTGTCTCTTTGATGACATGTGCTAAGTACTTTAAAAGCATAATCTTATGTTGAGCTCACTCAGCAACCTAAGAGGGAGAGAATATTATCTTCTAGTGCTGCAGATAACGAAATTGAGGCTCAAAGTGCAGACACATGCCCAGGGCCTTCTGGCTGGAAAGTGGGTGAGCTTAGCCCAGCATCCGGACCTCCAAAAGTTCAGGCCACCTTTCTTTCCACTCCCAGATTCTGCCTTCTGATTAAAAAAAATAATAACAATAATTTATCCCCAGTCTTCTTCGTTTTAGCAATCGTGTTTCACTGGAGTTTCTGGGGAGACAGATGATCTCGGTCTGCATCATTCCTATAGGTCATCGGTAGGAATCCTGAGTAGAATCCTGAGTAGGTCCGTTCCGGTGGGGGGATGGGTGGAATAAGGGATGGGGACCGAAGACATGTTTCACGATGAGCACAGTGTGAGTCACTACGGTGTGCACCTGAAACTAATATAACACTGTGTGTTCACTATCCAGGAATTAAGATTTTCACACTAAGTACACAAAACTCACCAAGGCGAAGGAGAAAAGATGTTCTGTCCTTTGTCATTTCAGGCGGAGCGTCTCTGCTTCCCCCCTGCACCACCCACTTACACACTTGGAGTAACTCACTATTCCTCCCCCAGGCCCCAGATCCCTGACCCCACTACCCAGTGGAATCAAGATGTCACCTTGCCCAGTGTAGATAAGGATGGAATCAAGGGGCTTTGCCACAACCACCCTCTAGCATAACGACACCTGCTATTATTCATGCCAAGGCTCTGCGCTTAGCACTTTATTTTTATCCTATCAGAATTTTCAGGGATTACCGGGAACTGCCTCTGAATTAGACTAGTTCCTGGGGACCCAAAGCATCACTGTGGCCTGCCAGGTGGAAGTTGAGTGATCAGTGAAATTTTATTCAAGTCTATCTCATAATGGGCCCAGTGGTCCCTGAACCCACCTTCCGGTTTTCTCCCAGGTCTTGGGACGCGTAATTGGAATAGACGCACCCAACAAGCGTCAGGACCCCCAAATCGACTCTCGGACCCATGGAGCGGTGTCTATTACGGCGGGAAAGGCCAGCCGGAAGTCACTAGAACTGCCTCTATCTCTGAAAAAAGTACACCAAAAGTCATTCTGTGTTGGTGGAGGGGTTGCAGAGATCCGTGCCAACATCAAGGACTTGAAAGGTGCGGGAGGGAAGATTGCCACGGTACCTTCTTTCAACGCCTATTTGGTCTGAGAAGGACATAGGTGGGTCCTGGAGAATGACAGTAAACCATTATAAACTTAATCACATGTTGGGTCTGATTTGCAGCTGCTTTCCAGGGGTAGTTTCATCCTGGAGCAAATTGACACGCTGATACCTGGTCCGTCACTGTTTAGCTGGTGAATATGCCTTTTTCTCTGTACCTGTTAGTAAAGACCAACAAACAAGTTTGATTTTAGCCTGTAATCCATTACCATCGCCTGACCTCCGGGGTGTATCCACTCTAGCCATGCCACAATCTTCTCCCTGGGGACTTTGCTTGTCTCTCCCTTACCAGGCCATGATGCTGGTTCATTTACGTCAATGATATTCCACTGACCGGACCTGGTGGACAAGGGACACTGGTAAAACACTGGCATGCCGGAGGGTGGGAAATAAATTTCGCAAAGAAGTCAGGGGCCTTCCACCTCAGGGAAAATTCTAGGAGTTCAGTCATCTGCGGACATGTTGAAATATTTTTTTTATCTGTTACCTCCAATCTATGGGAAAGAAACCCAACTTCTAAAGAACCTCTTTGGATTTTGGAAGTAACATATACCTCATTTGTTGGGCATGCTATTTTTAAATTTTTTCACATTTCTTTATTTTTGAGAGCGAGAGAGAGAGAGAGGAAGAGGGGTAGAGAGATGGAGACAGAAGCTCTGAACCCATGAGCTGTGCGATCATGACCTGAGCCAAAATCGGGAGTCAGATGCTCAACCGACTGAGCCACCCAGGCGCCCCTGGGCATGCTGTTCTGCCTTATTTATTGAGTGACCTAAAAGTCTGCCAGTTTGAGTGGGGCCCAGAGCAAGAGAAGGCTCTGCAACAGGTCCGGGCTCCCACAGGAGCTGCTCTGCCCCTTGGGCCATATGATCCAGCAGGGCCAGCGGTACTCAAAGTGTCAGCAGCTGAGAGGGATGCATTTGGAGATGTTAGCAGACCCTCGTAGGCGAATCACAGGGCAGATCGTTAGAAATTTGGAGCCAATTCCTGCCGTCCTCCGTGGATAACTGCTTTCCATTTGAGAGTAACTGAGAAACGATTTTTGACTTGCTACTGGGATTTCATAGTGATTGAACTCTTGACCACGGGCAAACTAGTTACCCCGTGACTGAGCTCCCCACTGCGGGCTGGGTGCACTCTGACCCATAAAGCCTTGAATTTGGGCATGCACAGAAGTGTTCCACCATCAGATGGAAGTAGTGGATAGACGTTCAGTTTCAGACAAGACCTTAAGGCAAAATTAAGTTGCCTGAGGAAGTGTCTCAGATGCTCGTGGCCTCCATCCTTTGTCGTCTTTTCTCTCTCAGTCTGTATTTATGGCCTCATGGGGACTTCCCATGAACTCCTGGGAGTTTATAGAATGTTTATAAGCCATGCTGGTTTATAGAATATTCTCATGATACACAGGTACCATCCAAAGAGGGACAGCTACAGTCCTATAGCCCTGTTCTGGGACAGCCCTGAAGACCAGTAGTGAGGAGAAAGCCTACCAATGGGCAGAATTTTGGCTGTTCGTCTTGTCTGGAAGGGGAGATGGCCAGAGATACAGGTCTACATTGATTTATGGGCTCTGGCTAATGGTTTGGCTGGGTGGTCAGAGAACTGGAAGGAATATGATTGAAAAATTGGTGACGAGAAGGTCCGAGGAAGAAATACGTGGTTAGACCCTTCCGGTTCGGTATGGAGCGTGAAGAGGTTCATGTCCCATGTGAGTGGTCACCAAGGTCATCAGAGGGTGACCTCGGCAGGGGAAGGTTTTGTTAGCCAGGTAGACAAGATGACCCATTTGGCGGGTGTCAGCCAGCTTCCCTCCCCGGCCACTCTTGTCGGTGTGTTGCAGGCTCGTGAAGAAAGCAGTTGCGTTGGAAAGGATGTAAGTTGTGCATGGCCTCAGCATCATTGACTTCCACTCTCCGAGGCCAGCCACCTATGGGCACTACTGAGTGCCCAATTCGTCGACAGCAGGAACCAACTAGGTCCTGATACAGTCTGTCCCCGGGGGAGGGAGGTCATCCAACTACCTGGAGGCAGATTGATTCCAATGGACCACTCCCCTCAGGGAAGGGGGTAGCACCTGGTTCTTCCTGGAGTAGACCCCTATCACAGATATGAATTTGCCTTCCCTGCCCTCAGCGCTTCTGCCAAAGGGAACATCCACGGACCTGCAGAATGCTCGCATTATCGACACAACAATGATTCCGTTGAGCTGGATATTGAGCCCGCCATCTGGCCACCCGAACTCCCCGTGGTGCTGAATCAACACGCGGAGAAGGGGGCTACTGTACTGGCTGGGGTGACGGAGGCTGACCACCAGGGAGAAATTGGGAGGCAACACGCCGGGGGTAAGGAGGAGCATGCCCGGAATGCAGAAGTTCTCCTTGGTGCTTCGTGTGACTCCCATGCCCCACGATCGAAGTCAATGACAAGCTTTAATAACCCAGTTCAGGTAGAGGTTCCAACAGCCCAAACTCTTTGTGAGTAAATACCTAGGCTCCTCTGCCGGGCGAAGGGGCATGACTAGCTAAGGTGCTTGCCAAAGGCAAAAGGAATATTAAACGGGTGTCGGAAGGAAGTAATTATGAACGCCAGCTACAATGGTGTAAACGTTGCAGAAATGATGGCAGTAATACTTACAATACTTACTCCTTACTTTGTATATGCAACATATATTTTATATGTGGTACATATTAGGTCTAAAATTTCGAGTCTGCATTTTGAATATATGCATCTGTCCATGCATTGTGTTTCTCTGCTTCTCTCCTCTCCTCACCGTCCAGCATGAGGTACGGCTATAGTAGTTGACTTTCTGGCTCAGTATTTCGGTCACAGGATTTAAAAAGGAGGGCGGGTGCCCCCCCGGTCCCCAGCTCCTGGCCACGCGTGTGCGTTCGGCTCGGTGGTGAAGGATCCAGGACTGTGCAGGGTGCTCCCACCCGTGGGTAGAGGTCCCAAGCCACGGTTCTCAACTGCGACGTGAGCCAAGCCCGCCATTTGAAGGGGGTGTTAGAGAAGACCAGTGTGACAAAACACGTGGGAAAGCATTTGTCTTCATTCGGTGAGGCCGTGCGTCCCCGGCATCGCTAAGAGCTGTGCTCGTGGATCCCATTCAATCCGTGACCTGAAGCTGTTTCTGGCTCAGGCCATGTCAACACCACACCACCGGCAGAGGTGACTGTCAAAATCCCAGGTCATAGTCTTGTGCGATCATGCTTTTAGATAGTAGTGTCCAAAAAAAGTTTAATTACCCATGCATAGAACAGTTGCCCTCATTTAAACGCCTGTCATTTAGGCTTTCTTTCTTTCTTTCTTTCTTTCTTTTTTTTTTTGCCACCCTCCTCTCCCTACTCGCCGCCAGGAGGATGGAGAGGAGGGAATTGATTCATCATAAATGCTGGGCTTACTTATGTTTGATTGGATCAAGAGAGCACAGTATCAAACGCTGCAGGTTGGGTGCCCGGATGTATCCTCTAAGTGGAGCTCTGTGTACAAGAGATTTGTTGAGAAATGTTCTCAAAATCAATACATCCACATGGGGGCAAGGAACCAGGAGTGGACAGTGGGATAGGTCAAGTTGTCCTGCAGTTGCGAAGGCTTCAGGCAATCGTCACGTGGAGCTTTGGAGCTGGGATGGCCTTTCAGAGCTGGCCCGCACTGGGGCGAAGGGAGCGAGAGCTCGATACATCTGTATTGATCAGTCACTGGATGTGGATTGCCTCAGAAAGGGGGCTTTGACCTTGGGCAAGGAGGTTCTCTTCGGCCAAGGGCACTGGTAGAAGTGAGGGGTGGGGACTCCGCCGAAAGCCGTCAGCTACCAACACGCCCACCAGCGGGGGAAATGGACATTTCAGTCCCAAATACTATCCAATACAGCACATCCCCGGCGTCACTTGCTTCACATGACAAGTTCTGAGAGTAACTCCTCCAGGATTCTAAGGGCCTCTTCTCCTGGGAAGCCTCCCAAAGGGAACATCAGTGGGATAAACTTACGGCCCTGCGGCTACAGCGGACTTTGAGGCCACGGCGGATATTCGTTGTCTCCCACTTCTCTGACCCACTCAAGGTCTCTCTCGTCCCTGTAGTACCTGTAACAGTCTAGGTGGCTTACAGGAGGGGAGACCCGGACCCTCATCCCTGAGGGGTCCAAAGCCTGGCTCACCGCGCCCTGCTTAGGACACGGATGCTGCACCTGGCCAGTTACCAGCAAATTGGGCAAAGGCGTAACAAGAGGTGCCCAGGAATAACCCAGGTGCCGAGTATGTTTCTTGCTGTTCCCATAATTTAGTTGAAACCCTATCTTCTCCTGTCAGAATGCTGACTCCTCCTCATCTACTGGTCCCTTTGCATGAAGAGCCTGCACTGACCGGGCGGGTTGATGGGGGCAGTGGTGAGTGGAGGGCCTCGGCAAAGCTTGCCTCTACAAAAGCAGTGATAGCATTGGACGATATTGTCAAAACCAACCATGTCAGGACTCTGGAAATTAACCAAAGGCATATAACAAATGGAAAGACATTTATTCAAGGAAAGGTGCCAAACCTTTGTTGACAATGATGGAATTTGCGCCGTTTTAACATGAGGCTGCGCCCACCGCCTTCTCCCCAGACTGATGCGGTAGCCTGAAGACCAGCAGTCTTCCCGCTGCTGGAGAGAGCTGATCTAATTTGGAGCTTCGGAGAAAAGCCCCTTGTCCGGGGGCGCCGTCAAAAGCAATTGCCATCTCTCTCGCAAACAATCAAGGAAGGCCAATATCACCGCTGCCTGAGGCTGTAATACTGATTTGGGAAAGCGGCAGACTAGTCAAAAATTTAAGAGAGAGAGATCTGAGGAATGGGGTAGCTATAGGGTATGGCGTGGATAAAGGCCCCACAAATTCCTGGGGATCTGGAAGGCTCCACCTGTGTGTGTACAGGGAAGACGGGAGACGGCCTGGTTGGCCACCTGTCCCTGGCTGACCACGGGGCCCTGCACGAGCAGGCGGTAAAAGTCAGGACAGACGTGCAAAGTGCCTGGACTTTGAATGTGTATCTCCCTCCGCCACAGGCTGAAACCTTACTGGCTCGGGGAATTTAAGCAAAGTCTCTGACCAGCTGTGGGCTGACTACTAAGCTACCCTCACCCAGGGCGGGTTTATAGGAAGCTGGGTTTAACGAGGGAGCCAAGAATTTTAAAAAGCATAGATGTTAGTATTTACACACTGGAGAGGAGATAGACTCTAATAATTCATCCAGGAAATTCACTAAACAAATACATAAATGCGGCAACAACCCCAGGGGGAGGTAAATCAGAATCCAGATTTGTTATATCACCCAAAAGGTCCACTTTCCAACAAAAATTGTGACACACGCAAACAAACAGAAATGTGCTGCCTCACACGGGAAAGAGGCAATCTCTGGAGACTGTCTCTGAGAAATCCTAGGTGCTGGACTTGGAAGACAAAGGCTTAAAACCATATTCGAAGATCTACAGGAAATTTTTTTTTCTTTTTAAAATTTTTTTAACGTTTATTTATTTTTGAGACAGAGAGAGACAGAGCATGAACGGGGGAGGGTCAGAGAGAGGGAGACACGGAATCTGAAACAGGCTCCAGGCTCTGAGCGGTCAGCACAGAGCCCGACGCGGGGCTCGAACTCACGGAGTGTGAGATCACCACCTGAGCTGAAGTCGGCCGCTTAACCGACTGAGCCACCCAAGTGCCCCAGGAAATTGTTTTTAAAGGATTAAAAAGTACGATAACACTGACTCACCAATTAGAGAACACCAAGGCAGAGATGCAAAGTGTAAAACTAACCAAATGGAAATTCTGGAGGTGAAACATTTAATAACTGAAGTGAAAACTTCATTAGAGGGGCTCACTGGCTGATACGAGCTGGAAGAAGACTCAGCAAATTTGAAGATAAAGCAACAGAAACTATCTAGCGTGAAGAACAAAAAGAGAAAAGAATGAGGAAAATGAACAGAACTTTAGATATCTCGAGGGATCATCAGTGAAAGGCACACTTTTTTTTTTTAAGAAATAATCACTGAAAATTTCCCAAATTTGATTTCTTTTAAAAAAATTTTTTTTTCAACGTTTATTTATTTTTGGGACAGAGAGAGACGGAGCATGAACGGGGGAGGGGCAGAGAGAGAGGGAGACACAGAATCGGAAACAGGCTCCAGGCTCTGAGCCATCAGCCCAGAGCCCGACGCGGGGCTCGAACTCACGGACTGCGAGATCGTGACCTGGCTGAAGTCGGACGCTTAACCGACTGCGCCACCCAGGCGCCCCTCCCAAATTTGATTTCAAAGGCCCATCAACACATGCACACAATTAGGTCAACAAACTCCAGTAGAATAAACAACATAATCCATACCTAGGCACATCACGAAGATTGTAGCCATGAACCATGTCATCACGGACGAAGTCTTGATGCGGTCAGCAACAAAATTTTTCATCATGTACCAGAAAACCACAGTCAGATTGTCTTTAAAAACGGTGGAGGTCAGAAGGCATTCATTCGGATGACACAGTCAAAGTGCTGAAAGCAAAAAACAAACAGACAGACAGACAAACCAAGAATTTTATATCCAGCACAATTATCCTTCACACTTGCCTAAACATGAGGGCAAAATAAAGACATCCTAGATAAGCAAAGACTGAAGAATTCATCACCAGCAACCCCTGCCTCACAGAAAATACTAAAGGATGTCCTTTAGGCTGGAAAGAAATGATACCAGATGGTAACTTGAATCTACATGAAGAAGTAAAGTACCTATAAAGGTTATTACACAGATACATATAAAAGATATCATAAATATATTTGACTCTACCCCTAATTGGTGTAAAACAAAAGTTATGAAATGATCATTACACAACTCTGTTGTTGGGCTTTAGCATACAGTGATGTAATTTAGAGGGCAATATTAGCACAGACTGGA
The DNA here is from genome assembly GCF_014898765.1 of Herpailurus yagouaroundi. NCBI lineage: Eukaryota > Metazoa > Chordata > Mammalia > Carnivora > Felidae > Herpailurus > Herpailurus yagouaroundi. The sequence continues at coordinate 72,260,360 of NW_024412396.1, forward strand.
GGGAAGGGAAGGAGATCCATGAGAGCTCAGTTTCTGCATCGTATTGGAATTGAGTTAGTATTAATCCCAGATGAACTGTTGTGAATTAAGATGTACATTGTAATCCCAGAACAACCGCCAGGAAAGTGATTTTTAAAATATAGTTAAAAGAGGGGTGCCTAGGGGGCTCATCCGATTAGCCGTCCAACTCTCGATTTTGGTTCAGGTCATGATCTCACGGTTTGTGACATTGAGCCCCGTGTCAGGCTCTGCGTGGCCAGCATGGGGCCTGCTTGGGATTCTCTCTCCCTCTCTCTCTGCCCCTCCCCAATGCTCTCTCTCTCTAAATAAATAAACTTTAAAGCCAACTAAATAAAATATAGTTAAAAGAATGACAATAATATGCAAGACGAGATCTATTTAACACAAAAGAATGAAGTAACAGAGGAACAAAAGAGACAGGAGACATATAGAAAACAAATAGCAAAATGGCAGACACATATGGAACCATACCAATAATTACATTCCATATAAATAGAGTAAACACTCAAAAAGCAGGGATTGTCAGACTGTAAAAACAAAAACAAATAAAACCAGGATCCAACGTTATGTTGTCAACAATAGGTAGAAACTTGAGCTTCAAAGGTTGAAGGTAAAAATATAGAAAAGAGACACCAAGAAAACAGTAACTATAAGAAAATTGGGGCAACTATATTTATATCAGAAAAATAGACCTTTAAGACAAAGGTGCTCCTGAACGGCTCAGTTGGTTAAGCGACCGACCCTTGGTCTCGGCTCAGATCATGATTTTGTGGTTTGTGGGTTCAAGCCCCGCATTGGGCTCTGCGCTGACCGCACGGAGCCTGCTTAAGAATCTCTCTCTCTCTCTCTCTCTCTCTCTCTCTCTCTCTCTCTCTCCCCCATCCCTTCCCCACTTGTGCTCTCTGTCTCAAATAAAATAAAGTTAAAAAAAAGTATCGATTAATGAAGAGGACAGAATAATCCTAATCTTTTATGTGCTTTCCTAACAGAGTTTCAAAATACACGAAATGCAAGCTGATATATCAGGATGCAAAGAGAACAGGTCATGCCCACTTACAGTGGGAGGTGTCGGCATCACTTTTAAATAATCAAGAGGACAAGCAGACAGAAGGTCAGCAAGGAGAGAGAAGCCACGCAGCAGCCATGGGCACACACATGGGTCTTCTCAAACGCACATGCTGTATTCTCTAAGACCGCCTTCGAGGCCACAGCACGTGTTTGTGGTGAATTTTTAAAAACTGAAATCATACAAAGTATGTTCTCCAGTTACAACAAAATTAAATTAGAAAACAACAGAAGGAACTTTGGGAAATACACGGAATTTTGAACGGCATGGAAACAAAACCCCAACCTATCAAAATCTTCCAGATGCCGTTAAAGGAGCACGTGCAGCTTAAATGCCCATGCAAGGGAAAAAGAAAGATCTCGAATCAGGGATCTGATCTTCTGCCTCAAGAAGCCAGAACAGGAAGCATGACCCAAACCCAAGGCAGAAAAGAAAGAAACAATAAAGATTAGAGTGGAGCGGTGCCTGGGTGGCTCAGTCAGTTAAGAGTCCAACTTCGGCTCAGGTTATGGTCTCGTGGTTTGTGGGTTTGAGCCCCGCATCAGGGTCTGTGCTGATGGCTCAGAACCTGGAGCCTGCTTCGGATTCTGTGTCTCCCTCTGTCTCTGCCCCTCTCCCACTTGCGCTCTGTCTCTGTCTCTCAAAAAGAAATAAAGACTTAAAATTTTTAAAATAAATAAAGGGATTACAAGGAAATATTACAAACAGCTCTATGCCAACAAGTGAGGCAACTAAGGAAATGGGTAAATTAAAAAACAAAACAAAACAAAACAAATCACCAAAATTTACTGTAGAAAAAATAGAAAATCTGAATATGCCTGTAATAAAAAAAAACTGATGAGTATCTTAAAGTCTTCCCACAAAGAAAATCCCAGGGCCAGATGGCTTCATTGGTGAATTCAATCAAACATTTAAAGAAGAAATAACATTGGGGGAGCCCACATCTCTCAGTCAGTGGAGCTTGTGAATCTTGATCTCAGGGGCATGAGCCCACTTTGGGCATAGAGATTACTTAAAAAAATAAAATCTAGGGCACTTGGGTGGTTCAGTCGGATGAATGTCTGACTCTGGCTCAGATCATGATCTTACTGTTTGTGGGTTCGAGCCCCACATTGGGCTCACTGCCTGCTTTGGATCCTCTGTCCCCCTTTCTCTCTGTCCCTCCCTTGCTCATGATCTCTCTCTCTCTCTCTCTCTCAAAAATAAATAAATATTTTTAAATTTTTTAAGAAAATAAAATCTTAAAAAAAAACAAAGAAGAAATAACTTCAATATTCCACGAAGTCTTCCAGAAAAGAGAGGAGGAAAGAACACTTCTCAACACATTCTAAAAAAAAAAAAATTTTTTTTTAATGTTTATTTACTTTTGAGAGAGAGAGAGAGAGAGAGAGAGAGAGAGCAGGGGAGGGGCAGAGAGAGGGAGACACAGAATCCAAAGCAGGCTCCAGGCTCTGAGCTGTCAGCACAGAGCCTGATGCAGGGCTTGAACTCACGGACTGTGAGATCATGACCTGAGCCGAAGTCAGATGCTTAACTGACTGAACCAGCCAGCCGCCCCATAAACACGTTCTTTGAGGTCAATATTACCTTGGTTTACCAAAGCCAGACAAATACCTCACAAGAAAATAAAACGACAGACCAATATCGTTCATGAATATAGGCACAGACATCCTCAGCAAAATATCAGTGAAGTGAATTCAGCAACATATAAAATGGATTAGGTACTGTGACCAAGTGAGATTTATCCCCGGAATGCAAGGCTGGACTAGCATCCAAAAGTCAATGAACGTAACGCCCCAAATTAATAGAATAAGGAAGAAAATCCACATGACCATCTCAATGAGATACAGAAAAAGCATGTGACAAAATTCAGTACGTTTTCATGATAAACAAACACATGAAATAAATGAGAACTTCATCATCCTGATAAAGCACATCCACCCAAATCTTATAACGAAGGTCACACTTGATAGTAATAGGACGGATACCTTCTCCCTAAGACCAGCGACAAGGCAGAGACTCTCACTCCTGCCACTTCCAGTCAGCGTTGTGCTAGAAGCCTTGGACAGTGCGATCAGATATAATAAAGAAATAAGAGACATCCAGGTTGGGACAAAGGAAGTAAAACTGTCTTTATTCCAGATGACATGTTCTTATAGGCAGAGAGCCTGAAGGACTCCACCCAAATTCTATTATAATTAATAAAAAATATCCAACAAGGATCTAGGAAAGAAAATCAAAATACAGAAATCAATCCCAGGAATACAGAAACAATCCCAGTCCAGTAGCATCAAAAAGAATAAAATATTCAGGAATAAATTTCGTATAAGAAGCGTAAGACCTGTATGGTTGGAAACTACAAAATGTTGCTGAAGGAAATTAAAGAATGTCTAAATAAATGGAGACACTTCATGCTCATGGATTAGAAGATCAATATTGCTAAAATGGCAATTCTCCCCCAAATTGATTTATAGCGTTCACACCATCCGTATCAACATCCCAGCAGGTTGGGGTTGTTTTCTTTTCACTGAAATTGACAAGCTGATCTTAAAATTTATATGGAAATGAAAAAAAAGAGCAGAATGGCGAAAATAATTTTGGGAAAAAAAAAAAAAGAACACCATGGGAGGACTTGACTTTCACTTTCCAACTCTGAAATTCACTATGAAGTTTTGTTGCTCGAGACAGTGTTAAACCAGCATAAGAACAGACACAGAGGGGCGCCTGGGTGGCGCAGTCGGTTAAGCGTCCGACTTCAGCCAGGTCACGATCTCGCGGTCCGGGAGTTCGAGCCCCGCGTCGGGCTCTGGGCCGATGGCTTGGAGCCTGGAGCCTGTTTCCGATTCTGTGTCTCCCTCTCTCTCTGCCCCTCACCCGTTCATGCTCTGTCTCTCTCTGTCCGAAAAATAAATAAACGTTGAAAAAAAAATTAAAAAAAAAAGAACAGACACAGAGACCAACGGAACAGAACAGAGAGGGGGCGCCTGGTGACCCGGTTTAGCGTCTGACTCTTGATTTTGACTCGGGTCATAATCTCACAGTTCATAGGATCAAGCTCGCTGACAGTGTGCAGCCTGCTTGGGATTCTCTCCCCGCCTCTCTCTGCCCCTCCACCTGCTCATGCTTTCTCTCAAAATACATAAACTTAAAAAAAAAAAAAAAAAAAAGAATTGAGAGCCTGGAGATTAGTCCTCATGTTTACAGTCAATTGATTTTCTGGGAAGGGATTGGCTTTCAACAAAGGGTGCTGGGACTTTGGAGCAGCCACACACGGAAAGATGAACTCGGATTTTCACACCGCAGACAAAAATCAACTCAAGATGGGCTGCAAACCGCTGTAAGTACTGAAGCTGTAAAAAGTTTAGAGGAACACGCAGTAGAAAATCTCGATCGCCTTGCGTTAGGCAAAGGTTTTCTGGATTCAACATCACAAGTACCTTCTACGAAAGAAACAACTGATACATTGAACCTCATCAAAATTGAAAATGTGTACGCCTCAAACACCATCATTAGGAAACTGAAAAGACAAGCCATAGATTGGGGAGAAAGATTTGCAAATCTTAGATCCAATCAAAGGACTTGTATCCGGACTACGGAGAGAACTCAACAAGAAGACAAACATCCAATTAAAAAATGGGCAGAAGGTGTGAATAGGCATTTCACCAAAGGAGATAAACAAATAGTCAATAAGCACTTGAAAAGATGCTCAACATCATTAGTCATTAGGGAAATGCAAATTAAAAACCACAATGAGATAGCACTTCACGCACGCTAGAATGGCTGTAATTAAAAAGAGAGACAATAACAAATGTTAGTCGGAATGAGGAAAAACGGGTCCCCTCACACACGGCTGGTAGAAATCTAAAACGACGCAGCTACTTTGGAAAGTGGCGCTGCGTTTTCCGAAAAAGTTAAACGTCAATTACCGAACGACCCGCCAGTTCCACTCCTAGGTGTTGACGCAAGGGAAATAAAAACACAAGCCCGCACAAAACCTGCGTGTAAATGTTCACAGCAGCTTAATTCTCAATCGCCCCAAAGTGGAAACAACCCAATGTCCATTAGCTGGTGAATGGGTGAAGCCCATCTGGTCTCTCCCTCCCTCCCTCTCTCTCTCTGTGTCTCTCTCTCTCTCTGTCTCTCTCTCTCTCTCTCTGTCTCTCTCTCTCTCTCGGCCACGGAATGCTACTCACCGATAAAAAGGACCGAATTTGCTGCTACACGCTACGGTGGGAAGGAAGCTGGACAACCTATCAGGCAACGGAGGCCAAAAGACCACGCAGTGTACGATTTCCTTTACGTGACATTCCCAGAAAAGGAAAATCTGTCGAGACAGAAAGTAAATCCGCGGCCGCCCGGGGTTGGAGGTTGTGATGGGGATGAAGTGTGGACGTGGGCGAAAGATCTCACCGAGAGGACGGAAACGTTCTGAAACTCGGCTCTGCTGACGGTCGCACAAGTCAGCAAATGTAGCGAAGTTCGTGACTCACGGACTAAAAGTGGTGAATTTCACTGACGCGCTGGAGCCGTTATCATCAGGTTTCTTGGGACTGGTAGCAGGACCCTCCCTTCGAGAACCAGGACCGTAATCACAGGGCACGGGGTTGCCGGAATGGGTCATCTGCTCTCCAAACGGGGCCACGGAGTGATTATAAGCAGGACGTTATTGGGGCGCCTGGGTGGCGCAGTCGGTTGGGCGTCCGACTTCAGCCAGGTCACGATCTCGCGGTCCGTTGGTTCGAGCCCCGCGTCGGGCTCTGGGCTGATGGCTCAGAGCCTGGAGCCTGTTTCCGATTCTGTGTCTCCCTTTCTCTCTGCCCCTCCCCCGTTCATGCTCTGTCTCTCTCTGTCCCAAAAATAAATAAAAACGTTGAAAAAAAAATTAAAAAAAAAAGCAGAACGTTATTTTGTTTTTAACGTTTGTTTATAGAGAGACAGAGACAGTGCGAGCGGGGGAGAGGCAGAGGGAGGGAGACACAGAATCGGAAGCAGGCTCCGGGCTCCCGAGCTGTCAGCACAGAGCCCAACGAGGGGCTTAAACTCACAGACCGTGAGATCATGACCTGAGCCGAAGTCGGACGCTTAACCGACTGAACCACCCAGGCGCCCCCATAAGCAGGGCATTCTTACTTCCGTCCGTGCTTGGTTTCTGGACCCATATACTTTCCCTGCTGGGGACAGAGCACCATATAATGGTCCTGCATTTGGGGTGTATTTGTCCCGGAGGATAGCACCCCTCTCTTGCAGGGTGCTGCCTTCGAGCAAGCATCTAGCTGTGCCTCTAACAAGCCATCCTACCGCCTGTGTCCAGCAGCTGCGGGAGAACCTGGTCTCTGACGGGACCAGTGGATTCCGTGGCCAGGCCCGCTCTGCCGCGTCTCCTTTGTTGCGATTTTCTGTGGGCTCTCGTGTCGGTGGATCGAAGACTCCACAAACCTTCAGACGGGGTGAGGGGGGGTGGGGCCGGCTGAGGCTGTGTGGCCAGGAAAGGCAAACCTCTTCCTGGGCGTGACGTTTAGTTTTATGTGTCGACTTGGAGGGTGTCTTGGGTTGAGATCAACATCGAAATTCGTGAGCTCTGAGTAAAGCAGACGGATCACCAGAGCAGGGCTGGGCCCCGTCTAATCAGTGGAAGACCCCTCTTGAACAACAAGATCAGCCTCCCGGAGCAAGAGGATATTCTCCAGCAGACTGGCTTCCACAATTTGTCTGCTCCCTTGGGTGCCCAGGGTCTCCAGGCGGCCTGCCTTGGGCTGGCACTGCGCCATTGGATCTTCCCGGTCCGAGCCTACCAGTCCCTGTTGCCAATGTGGGCTTGCCCGCACCATCACCACGCGAGCCCATCCCATATAATGAGCCTCTCTGCGTGTAGACATACCCTCTCGGTTCTGGGTCTCTAGAGACGGCTAATATGCTACAGGTGCATCAGCTCCCGTCAAGACAAAACGCTGCCTTGTCCGAGGCTCTGCAGTCGCTTTGCCACCAAGTGGCTGATGGAGACCATCAAAGGATATGCTCATCAGGAGTTCGGCGCTGGTCTCTGCGGCCGGCAGGTTGGACCTTCAGCCGTGGTCAGTGGGAGGCCCTGCTGGGGGGCCCGTGGCTACTCTGGGTCACGTTCCCCTGGGTCACGACAGAGGCTGGCTGCCATCAGCCGGTCCAGTCATCGTGTGTCCTCAGGCACGCGTTTGCTTCTCCTCTCGTAGATGTCCCAGGAGGTGTCCTCCCGCCACCCCGAGCTCTTCCCATACCCTGTCCTCTCTGCCCCCGGGGCTCTTCCTCTGACCCCCTCCTTGCCAGTCTCCTCGTCGCTCCCTTTGTGGGTCTTCGAGAAGCCGGCCGAAGTGCTTGCCCGGTGCTCAAGGATCCGTGTGTATTCCAGCCTCCAGCCGCTGGTTTTTCCGTACAAAGTGGGTGACGGGGTGGGGTGGGGGTGGCACCGCCCGAAGCTCGGTCCTGCGGGCAGACCGCGCCTACCACTGCTTTAAGTCACAGGGGCGCCTGGGTGGCGCAGTCAGTTAAGCGTCCGACTTCAGCCAGGTCACGATCTCGCGGTCCGTGAGTTCGAGCCCCGCGTCAGGCTCTGGGCTGATGGCTCAGAGCCTGGAGCCTGTTTCCGATTCTGTGTCTCCCTCTCTCTCTGCCCCTCCCCCGTTCATGCTCTGTCTCTCTCTGTCCCAAAAATAAAAAAAATAAAAAAATAAAAAGTTGAAAAAAAAATAAGTCACAGACCGTGGGAAAGTCACAGAAGGACTGTGGAAAGTCACAGAAGGACTGGGAAAGACACAGAAGGTGTTAGCTTCCACCTGCTGTGTCCTCCCTCTCCTGGGACACGGGCTCTGGAGCCCGGCGCCAGCACGTGAGAAGCCACAAGGGGAGACGGGGCCAGATAGAGGTGCCCAAGGAGCACCAGGTCTTTCGGCCCCCCCACTGCTTGCCTTCCCGGCCCAGGCACCAGGCACGTTAGTGAGAGAGCCTTCAAGGGGTCCCGGCCCCAGCCCTGACCCTGATGCGCCAGACCTGCCCACGGTCGAGAATACAAACTTCCCCAGCTCGGCAATCCTTTCCGTGATGTCCTGAGCCAGCTCCTCGGCTCTCTCTGCCCCCCCCCCCCCAGCTGCAGGAGATGAGAGCCTCTAATTCACACGGTGCTCAGGAGACCCTCTGGTTGTCTTAATTAGCCTTTAATTGGTGATTAACCACCCTCAGCCTTTGCCCGTCTTCCTCCAATGGTTCAGTTGCCCCCAGCAACAGTCAACCAATTCCAGAGCGGCCAGGGCAATCATTTCCCTGCTTCTCCCCGAATACCCGGTGTGCCGAACTCTCCCGGGCGTTCTTCCCGCTGGTCTTAGTTGCCATGTCGGTGGCTATCAATGCTCCCCAAACACCGGTGATAGAGTCCTCACTGCCAGCCATCTGGTGGCGGAGCCGGCTCCAAAATCCCATTTCAGAGACCCTCGGAACCCTCTTGGCACTATCTGTTTCGGGCTGGCTTCCCCGGTGTTCAGTCTCTGAGAGGAAGACTCGGGCGCACGAAGTCTATCAGGGAGAGTCCTTGGGAGCCAACCTACCGGGAGGGGCTGCAGGAAGCGGGGTGCGGCGGAAGTTGGGGCGTCACGGCCAAGGCCTCAGTGCGTCCCACGGGGGTCCGTGCGCCTGGGATGGCTCGTCAAACACGATCCACGTTAGGGAAAGGGCGCCAAGCTTTTCTATCCACACCACCTGGTCGTTAGATACGGGCAGCCCCCCGCCCGGCAAGGAAGGTGTGACCTTGGGCGAGGCAGGCCTTTTTGGACGAAGGCAGTCCCCAGAGAGGACTCAGGGGGCAGCTGTATGCCACCAACAGTGAGCAGCTGGGGGGTGAGGGGTCCCCGCCCTGGGGGGATGATTATCCTGGAGAGAGAATCTGGACGCGCACCATAGCACCTACATCAACGGTGAGCTTTCTCGAGGCATCTGATGTTCGGTTAAAGCCCGAGTTTGGACTCTGGGATAGAGACCCAAGGTGCGTTCCGGTAACTGCCTGGAAATATGAGAAGAAACAATCCTAAGATCACCATCCGGGTGGCTCAGTCAGCTGAGTGTCTAGCTCTTAGTTTCGGCTCAGGTCACGATCTCATGGTTCGTGAGATCGAGCCCCATGTCCGGTGCTGTGCTGATTGCAAGAAGCCTGCTTGGGATTCTCTCTTTCTCTCTCTGCCCCTCCCATGCTTGCATTTTCTCTCTCTCTCTCTCTCTCTCAAAATAAATAAATAAACTTAAAAACAATGTATTGGGGCGCCTGTGTGGCTCTGTCAGTGAAGCATCCGACTTCAGCTCAGGTCACGATCCCACGGTTGGTGAGTTCGACCCCCGAGACGGGCTCTGTGCCGACAGCTCAGAGCCTAGAGCCCGCTTCGGATTCTGTGTCTCCCTCTCTCTCTGCCCCTCCCCCACTCATGCTCTGTCTGTCTCTCTCTCTCTCTCTCTCTCTCTCAAAAATACACATCAAAAAAATTAAAAATAAATTAAACATGAAAAACGTATTAAAAAATACGCTTCCCTGGGGCACCCGGCTGGCTCTGCTGGAAGAGCATGTGACTCTTGATCTCAGGGTCATGAGTTTGAGCCCCATGGTGGGTGTAGACATTACTTAAAAATAAAACCTTAAAAGAAAACATATGCTTCCAGAAGGTTGTTCTGACAGCCTGACCTGCTTGCTTTGGGGAGCCATTCAGGTCTTGGTGGGGTTGTCAACCACAGATCCCTGCTCCCTCTCCAGCTGGACAATCACTAGGGCCCATTTCCTAAGCTTGTGTTGATCTACAGAGACAGGAAGAAATCAGATCCTTCCCACCGGTGTCGTTAACCTGATACATACGAGCACGGAGTTCCTAGAGGAGGCGTCTATAGTAGGAGGGGAACCCCAGGGAAACCGACAGAGAAGCAGAGATAAGAAGGAAGGAGTGGGGAGAAAGGGGAAAGGGGAAAGAAAGCGAAGAAATAGTGTTTGAGCCCCTAGATTTCACAACTCCGTAAATTCTTAAATTCCCTTCCCTTCTTCAGCGAGTTTGAGTTGGATTTCTGTTGCTGGCAATCCAAACGGTCCCTGCTGGGAATCTAACATCGAGGTCGGCCGCTGGCCCCTGCTACTGTCCCCACGTGGGGCACACACTTTCCAGTTGACCGAACTCCGGGCACAGGACACCCCCGTCCTGCAGGTAGGGACGGCAGGTAGGGAAGGCGACCTCCTCTTACAGATGAGGACATAGGCCTTGTGAGATTTTTAAAAATGGGATGGGTGGGGCGCCTGGGTGGCGCAGTCGGTTAAGCGTCCGACTTCAGCCAGGTCACGATCTCGCGGTCCGGGAGTTCGAGCCCCGCGTCAGGCTCTGGGCTGATGGCTCAGAGCCTGGAGCCTGTTTCCGATTCTGTGTCTCCCTCTCTCTCTGCCCCTCCCCCATTCATGCTCTGTCTCTCTCTGTCCCAAAAAAAAAAAAATTTAAAAAAAAAAAAAAAATGGGATGGGTTGGGAGATGTGTTGTAACCTGAACAAGACTGTTCATACGGGACCTTTTATTTCTACCGCTAGTGAATCATTAATGTCACCTGCAAAACTCAAGACGCATTCTGTGCCCTGAGCTCTTTACATACCTGGCGTCGGGCCCTCCTCCAAGGAGGGGGCGGTGTTTTCTATTCTCCAGAGTCTGAGGGCTCCGCACAGAGGTGGCACAGAACAGGTGCTCAGGCAAAGCATTCTGGCTGACCTGAGCGGTCAGGATGCAGTCACTGGCCTGGGCCACCTGCAGTTCAGCCGTGTCCCCCGCCGAGTGGACACGGACGGAGGGAGGAGGGTGCCGCACTCTAGGTAGGGAAGCAGCCGGGGGACCGGGGTGGACCCAGGGCTGCCTCTGATACCCTGTGTCATCGTGAGATCTGTCCCTTCAAAGCCCTTCGTCTCTCTCCTTCCCTGTAAAATACAGCCGGTAATCCTCGTTCTGCCCAGACACCCCTCAGCTCTCGCTACCTCTGTGGACGTGGACCGGAAGGCTCCCCGCTGCACGCACTCTGACTCCACTGGACACATTTTCTGGCTGTTGGGGAGCACAGGATAGACCAGAAGTGCCGGGCCATTAATACTCCCAGAGCAGGGCCCCGTGCACCTCCAGGGGACGACTGGGACACGTGGCATGGGTCCCCCAGCAGGACTGAGCCCCCCGCTGGCTCCATCAGGCCCCTTCCTTCCCCCGTCTCACGGTGCCTCCTGCCCTGGCTTCCCAAATAACCCAGTTGTACTCCTGGCTCAAGGCGAGGGGCGGGCTGTCTCATCTCCGAGGTTTGTTACACCGAGGACGCTTGCGTTTGCTTTTGAAGGAAACCCACCCCGGATGGCTGAAGTGAAAGGAAGGGGGATTGGTCCCCCAGGACAGGGAGCCAGGAATGTCAGACCCAGCGGCACCTGTCCACCTGCACCAGGGGCCTTCATTCTCTGGGTCTCTCTGCTTGTCGCCCAGCAGCTCTGGGCAATGGGCCAGGGGTGGGGTCCCCCACAAAGTCGGGGCGGGGTGCTGTCCCCCAAACCTCAGGGACTCAGAGAGGGGAGAGCGGAAGTGCTGCGGGCAGGAGGGCATGGGGAGTGGTGGCTGAGTCTGCAAAACCAGCTCTGTCTGCTCCAGGTGCACCAGAGCTGGCGCTCGTGGGTCCCCGACACACTCAGCCCCGTGCGCCGTGGCCCGAGCCGCGTGCCGTGTGGCTCGCAGATCCGAGTCTCTGCGGGGCGGACAGGTGGCGGAGCAGGATGCACACCGCCTTCGCTGGGCAAACCCGCATTCCGCCGCAGCAACCCCACTTCCTGGGCCTCGGTTTCTCTGAGCCTCAGTTTCCCCAACTGTCAAATGGGGCGTGGCAGGAAATGCGGAGATACCAAGGATACAGGTCTTTTAAATTTTTTTTTTTTATTTTGAATGTTTATTTATTTTTGAGAGAGAGAGAAAGAAAGTGAGCGGGGAAGGGACAGAGAGAGAGAGGGAGACACAGAATCCGAAGCACGTTCCAGGCTCCGAGCTGTCAACACAGAGCCCGACGCGGGGCTCGAACCCACAAACCGTGAGATCATGACCTGAGCTGAGGTTGGGCGCTTAACCAACTGAGCCCCCCAGGCACCCCGAGGATACAGGTCTTTTTTTTTTTTTTAATTTTTTTTTTTTAACGTTTATTTATTTTTGAGACAGAGAGAGACAGAGCATGAACGGGAGAGGGGCAGAGAGAGAGGGAGACACAGAATCGGAAACAGGCTCCTGGCTGAGCTGTCAGCCCAGAGCCCGACGCGGGGCTCGAACTCATGGACTGTGAGATTTTGACCTGAGCTGAAGTCGAACGCTTAACCCACTGAGCCACCCAAGCGCCCCCTGAGGATACAGGTCTTAATTCAGTGCTCAGCCTGGCCCTTCTTTCTTCCCTGCAAGTTTTTTTGTTTTGTTTTGTTTTGTTTTTTGTTTTGTTTTGTTTTGTGGGTCCCAGGGAGGTGCACCCATGCCCCCATTCTGGAACTCTCTAAGGCTTTCTGCCTGTCACACCTGTCACATCTCAGCCTCTGTCAGATGTGCTAGGTGCCCGTCCCTCCCCTTGATGAGGCGGCCCCAGCGCAGATGCTAATAAAGCTCCCTGTGCTCCCGGCCCCTCACCATTTCCTCTCCCCATTGCAAACAACAAGCCTGGAGATGCTCTGTTCGGGGCAGAAGAAAATGAGACTGTCTTTACATCCAGGCTTTTCAAATTGCTCAGGGAACTCCTGCTCAGACACCCTCAAGTAGAGGGAGGAAGCAGGGAATTAGCGAAATGTGCAATAATTTGAAGAAATTAGACCTAGTTTGTCCAAGATTAAGGACAGCTCTTAATTAAGTGGCCCAATCTTTCTTGCTGGGGGGAAAAAATCACTTCAACCCTTAATTTTCTTAAGCATCCCCGTAAGAACGTATGTGCAAAGGCTTCTGGGGGTGTTTATTAGGTTGTTTTATTTTAATCACCCACGACTGGGCTTGCCGGGAGAAATTACAAACATTTCACTGAATTCTCAATCAGCTACTTTCAAGAGCTCGCCCAGAACCTTCTCCGGAAGTCCACCAGATTCTCCAGCGGGGAGGAAATTTCCATTCCCCTCCATGCCTTTCGACAGACTACGCCCAGGCGGCCCCAAAGTGGGGGGGGACTCTTGCCTGTTGGACCCTCAGCTGGACCTTCAGAGAGCCCCGTGACCCCCAGCGTGTCTTTGTCTCCCAGCTTTTCGTGAGAGAGCAGGAAGGGGACAGGCCAGAGGCTCAGGAGGGGACTGAGAGCAGAAAGAGGAGAAGAACTTGCTAGAAGTTCCCAAAGAAAGGAACAGGAAACCCTGAGAGTGCCGGTGGGCTTGAGGCGGGCATCTCGGAGGAGGCGGCAGGTTCGCCGGCAGGAGGATGGCAGGAGGTAGCAGCAGAGTGGAGGCTGGGCTGGCTGGGAGGGGGAGCGTCAAGGGCAAGGGCCCAGCGAGCTCAACAGCGGAACCCTGCGGGTGAGCAGCGTCTCGCCAGACATCAGGACTTGAGGTTTTGTTCCTGAGGGTTTAAGCGGGGGAACGATGTGTTCTGGATGATGGTTTTCAGGGGTGGGCTGACAGCAGGCCCGTCCGTGGGGCCGTGGCTGGGTCCACGCGTGGGCCCCGGGCCGTGGGGGGAAGGTGCCAGGCAGGCAGACCTGAGAGCTGTCCCGGGAGCTGTGTCAAACTGCCGGGCTAGGAGGCAGCGACTGCATGCGGTCGACCCAACGCTGGGAGGTGGGATGAAATGTCTGGAGCCGGACAGGGGTGTGCGTGTGTGTGTGTGTGTGTGTGCACGCTTGTGTGCGTGTTTGGAGGTTCCCAGAGTCCTGTCGGGAGATGGGATCCCTCTCAGGTGGTTCAGACTGAAGAATGACTCACCAGGTGTTGGGATACCCGCAGAGATGTCATAGCCCCTGAGCTGGGCAACCACAGGGAACGGTCAGGCACACACGCGCCACCCCGCCCCAGCCCCGCCCAGCGAAGGGCCGAGGGACCAGGGACCCCCGCTGCCTGCCCAGGAGCAGTAGGAAACACCCGGCCTCTCTGCCCTGCCCTGCCCTCCCCAGCTGGTGCCTCCCCCCACCCCAGGGTGGAGCAGAGGCAGGAGCCCAGCACACCCAGGGCACAGAGCCGAGCCGGCAGGGGAGGGGGCTTCCTTGGACGGCCCACCCCTTTCCAACGGCAGGCTCCCCACAGCACCCGTCTGTCCCAGACGAGATGAAGGGCCGTTGCCGGGGCGTAAATCAACGCACCAGCACGTCCCACTGCGGGAGAAGCGTCAGCCAGCCGCGGTGCGCTCGGGGACGCCCGGCTGAGGCTGATTTACACCCGGCTCCGGGCTCCGACACCACTCAGAACCCGCTTTGGAAGCGTGCCCTGCTTGGGTTCACTCCCCGCCTGCCTCCTTACCCTCCCCTGTGACCGGGGCTTTGGAGGTTGACACGTTTGCTCGTCCCTGCGGGGCCCAGGAACTGTTCCCTCGCTGGCCAGGTGCGGATTTGGGTGGAACCCAGGCCCTGGAATGTGCCCAGGGGTGAGGGGGGGACTGCACCTTCCTGTCGCCTCACACACCTTCCCAAACTGTCCCCGTCATAACCGAGTCCTCAAATGTGTGTCTGCTTCCCGCAGGACCCTGACTGCCCCCGCCACTGTGCTGTTTAACGAGGCAGGTGATCGGCAGAGGGTCGCAGCTGCCTGGGGAGGTGGGGTGGGGGTGGGGGCTTCACAGGGGACCAGGGCGTCGGAGGCGGAGCCTGAGGAGAGGGTTCCTGCAGGCTGTACGGTGGGTCTGAGGCCAACCCCAGGGTTCTTTCGTCTGAAACCTACTCTCCCTCCAAGGCAGGGAGGCAATGTACACTGGGAGGGGCAGGGGCGAGGGGAGGGGAGGTGATGAGAAGCCTTTGCCATGGTGAGGGTGTCCCACGGTCCACTGAGGAGAGCACCCTTCCAGGATGAGCGAGGAAATGGTGCGGGGAGGGTCCCAGGCTGCTGAGCCAGGCTGCCTTCCCCTCCCCCACTGCCTCCCCACTGTCAACCTTCTTGGACAGGCCCTGGGACTAGATTTGCCCATGCAAACCACCCACCCACTTTCCCACCCCTCCGGTCGGACTCTGGGACCCCCAGGATGAGGCAGACTAGCCAGCCCCTCTGCCAAGGCCATCTGGGCCCGGTTAGGGCGGCAGCCGGGGGGCCAGAGGCGCCCTGGCCAGGAGAGGGTCCCAGTGGGGGTCTGGGGGTGTCCCACAGCTCCCGGGACGTCCGGTCTGGGCCTCCACACGATGGCAGCATGCACGCACTGAAGCCCGCTGGGCTGCCTGGTCTGGGCCGGGACCCAGCACCGCCCTCGGCTCCCTGGCCCTGCTCCCCGTTTTCTGTGGCAGCCGCTGCTGAGACATCATCCCGAGTGCTGTCTGGGATTCGAATCACACCCCCTTCACTTGGTTCCCCTAAGCCCACCAGCACCTCTCGGGGCCCAGGCCCTTCGTGTGTAGCTCATCCACAGGGAGGGGCCCCGTCCAAGGCGGGTGGGGGAGGCACAGGGTTGGGGGTCACTGGAGCCTCACACAACCTCTGCCCGGGCTCTCCCTGCACTGCCCGGAGCCTCCCCGGCCCCTGGCTGACCTGACCCCCCCCCCCCCCCCAAGGCCACACTCAGCCTTTGGGCTCTGGCCGTGGGGCCCAATGAATAGGTGTTTCCCGGAGAAGTGTTGCTTACTGAAGGCTACCCTGGGGAGCCCCCGTCCAGGAAAAAAGGAGGGATCCACCTCCAGGGCAGATGGGAAGGAGATCCCCACTCAGAAGGTGAAATCCGACCAGGATGGGCTCCCTGTGGCCCTTCAAGAGCAGGCCAGCCCCTGAGCGGGCTGTGCTGTCTCCGACCCGCCCTGCTTCTCTGACTCCCGTCTGCCTCCTTGCTGGCCACCGGCTTGGGCGTCTCCTCCTGGCTCCTGGGACAAATCAGCACTTTGTTTTTCTGCCTTTCCGTCTGTGTTTTCGGCCCCTCTCCTGCCCTGTGAGCACGCCCACACCCTGGGGACCCGCACCAAGGTCTGGGCCTCCTGCAGCCTTAGGCAGGATGGCCCCTCCCAGCACAGGGAGGCAGCGACTTGACCCCAGAGCCCGCTGGGGAGATGGTAGCAAGGAGGTTACGGGGGTCGGGGGTGGGGGCGGGGGGAGCAGCCGCAGGCTTCTTTCCCAGACCAGGGAGGGGCCTGGGGGCGGGGGTCACCAGGCACACGCATCCCTCCACAGCAGGGACATCAAGCAATGCCAACTGACGTTTTTGACTGTCGCAGCCCAATGCTGCTGGCGTGCGGTGGGCAGAGGCCAGGGATGCTAACCATCCCAGAATGCATAGCGTAGCCTCCGCAGCACAGACGGAGCCCCCAATGTCAGCAGTGGCGAGGGTGGGACGAACTGTTGTCCAGCTCTAGAAAGTGGGGCTCAGAGAGGGGCGTCCGGGGTCTTCCTGAACATGCTGAGGGTCCTAGCGCAAGGGCCACTCCTGTGCTCTGAGCCCCCTTTCTCTTCAGGACCCGTTCTCAAGGACCAAAGGACTTCCTCGTGCTGCCAAATGGGATACAAAGCCTCCTTCCCACCAGGAGGCCTTCAGTGGACCCACCTTCCCTGCCTGTTCTGCTGAGCCTAGGACACGGCCAGTGCACGAGGTGTGCAGACCCCCGAGTCCCCGAATCCCTGTGCAACCTCTCTGGGCTCAGTTTCCCTCTCTATAAAAAGAGGTGGCTGGGGTCAAGGCCCTGGAGCTGGGCCCCTGCCAGTCCTGATGCCCAGCCTATAATTATTGATGTCAGCATGAGCGGAGGCAATCCATCAACCCGGGCCGACACGGCCACTGACATCAGCCCCCAGCCACGGCAGCCACGTGGTCTGCTGATCCAGGGGCCCCGGCAGGAATGAGCCCCGTGTGCGGCACCTGCCTTATTGATAACTACCAGGCATGCACAAGACTCCAGGAATGTTTAAATGATCAGGGCTGCTCTGTTCCAGAAGATGCCATACATACATCAAGGCTATTTTAGGGTGCCAGTGGGGCCCAGGAGGGGGGGGGGCAAGGAGCTCATGCCGATCTGGTTACGGCCATGTGCGGGGACAGCAAATGCCACATTTCTGTCCAGTGATCTAACGGGAAGAGTCGCAGAGGGCATGACCTACGTGCAAAATGCTCTCTGCAGGCCGGGACAGGACAGAGCGAGAGGAGCAGGGTGGCAACTGATAGGGGAGCCCCTGAGCTTTTTGGAGCCGTTCTGTGGTTCCCCCTTGAGTTCAATGTACTCCCCCCACCCCAACACACACATACACACAGCCCTGGGGGCTTAGACTTGGGGGGAAGAGGAGTATAGGACCTCTCCTTTAGGCATTCGGAGGGACAGGCTGCCTGATGCACGTATCTTGCTTCCTGGACAGGCCCCAGCACATCCCTGTCTGTCACTTGGTGACCAAAGCAGGGACGCTTCAACCCTCGAATGGGCTCTGTGAGAAGATTCAATGAGAATGTTTGTGGGGGCCCCTCTTCCAGGGGTTCTGGCTATGGTGTGTGCTCCCTGGAGCCTTCTCCTGGGGCCCCCCTCCCTCCACCTGCCGACCCCCTCTCCCAGCTGGAGAGGACTCTGTAGGGAAGGCTGGGGTGGGGGGGGGGGTTAGGCGGCATTAGGAATTCATTGCCACTTTATACCTGCGGATCTGCGGTGTTCACACAGTGACCGGGGTGACACTTTGGAAGCCCCTGTGTCCGTGCACCGTGCTGGGGCCCTTTCCCAGCTCACGCCTGCCTGGCAGCGTCCGTCCCAGCCCAGCGGTCTGGGTGGCCCGGCTCTTCTCTCTCGCCCAGGGTCCTGCCCACTCTCCAACGTAAAAGGGCCGAAGCGCTCGCTTTGCTCTCACAAGGAGGGGTCCAGCAGGGGGTGGGACCAGGGTGAGGCGGTGCAGGTCTGTCCCCTCCTGTGCTGAGGACAGGTCGCCCTACTCACGCAGCCCTGAGTGGACGCAGCGTGCAGGATGCCCACCCCTCTCGGACCCATACTAAATTCACCGGCCCGCACAGCGCCGGGCCTCTGTGCGTCCCCACTCCGCTCCTGTGGGCTTGACTCCCCCCGCCTCGGACTTTTTCTTCGCCTCCGGAGGACTTTTGGTCACCCCACCGTTCCCCTTTGGCTTTCCTACCGTGACCCCTGTGTGGGCAGGGGTGTGGGGAGGAGCGGGAGTGTTGGCCGCCCAGGCCACTTTCCACCCTGGAGATGCAGTCAATCAGGGAAGCAGCCCGGGACGAGGTCACCAGTCCCCATCACGAAGGCTGTGCCTCCCTTCTGCACCCAGGGACACAGTTGAGGCCGGCTTTCATCTATTTTAATTTGGTTGACAGGCATCAGACCTAAAACAGATCTGCAGTTGGAAGGTTTTAATTTGCTCCGTCCGACTCGAGCCAAAGAGGCCATGGGCTTACTTTTTCCACCTCCGGCCCCCTGGAAGGAGAGCGTGTGTTCAAGTTGTCTCGGATACAGAACGCCGCCTGTTCTCGGAGGCCCCTGGAGTGGCTTGGCTCAGCGCGTAAAGAAAGATCCTGACATTCTCTGTCCTCTTGACTCTTCCCAAAGTAGCATCTCTGCGGGCGATATTACCTTGTAAGGCAGCTGGGAGGTGCGGGCCAACGAGTGTGCGGTCAGACCATGGAGGACACGGACAGGGACGGCCATAAACGGGCCGGGGGGATTATCTCCGGCTCTCGGAGCGTTTGGGAGTGGGGAGGAATGAGGCCAGGGCGCCAGGGGAGGGAGAGGTGTCGCTGTGTTTTTCGAATGCCAGAACTATAATTAAGGGGCGAGAAGGTCCGTGCTACCCCGTAACCACGGCTGCAGGCGGATCATGAAACCCAATCGCCCCAGGAGTCTGAGTTTGGACCCGCCTGTGGCACTTGCTTTGAAGACTATTTCGGACTGGAGCACATTCATCACGGGCGCCGGGGCTCTGACAGAGGCAGGTGGCACATGGCCATCTCTCGGTGCCCGAAGTAGCTCCCCTGCTCTCTTTCACGCCGCCTGTTCTGGGGTCACCTCAAAAGACTTGGAGGGACTTTCCAGAGAGCCCTGTGCGCACGTCTGTGGTGGTGGTCGGGGGGGGGGGGTCTCGTCCGAACGGAGGGCTTTCCGAGGGCATGGGCCTGGGGTGCAGAGAAAGCCTCCAGAAGAGAGCTGACCGGGGCGGAGAATCCTTTGGTTCGGCCGGTCACAGCGCGAGGGGAGGGGGTGTCCTCGGCCCCCGCCACGGGTTTAGATGCGGCCTCTGAGCAGGCACGCGTCCAGGCCCCTGAACCTGGATGAAGGACGCGTGGAGGCTCGCTTCCTTGTCCCCACCTCCGTGTCCGCTGTTCGTCCTCAAAAGTTTCAGATAAACAAAACCAGCCCCTTGGCCCCGTCTTCTCTCCACGTGCGTGTCTGCGCTCCCTTCCCTCGGGCTGGTCGCTGCAGCCCCGGCCGGTGTCCTTGAAACCCTGGGAGTCGGGCTTCCCGCCTCTTCCCTCCTCCTCTGACCACATCCTCTGAGCCACACGATTCCTGGAGAATCCCACACAGACAGACTCGGTCGTGGCCAAGCCATGTGGTCATGCTCTTGCCACAGGCGTTGGCCAAAATCCTTTCTTAGAAAGCCACGGGCTTGGTGTTCCCCCGATGCGAGGGTGCAACCCCGCCCGGCTCGGCCGCCACGCTACTGCCCTCCGGACCTGCTTTCGGGGGGCCGCCGCGGGGACGGCCGGAGCAGGCTCCGAGCCGAGGGGGTCGCTCGCCTTGAAGTGACCCCGCTTTACTCAACAGATGAGGGCATCAGAGCCAAGTCTGGATGAGGCCTGCTTCTGCGCCCGGGGATCCACGTTGCTAGCCGGGGCTGGCAAAGGCACGGACTTGCAAAGTCTCGGCTTAATTCCTGGCGCTCCGAAGTCCACCTCCTTCCTGAGGCTGGTGGTTACTGTGCTAATCAGCTAGGCCGCAGCGGCAATGAGACGTGACCGCACGGGGAGGCGTGCCAGCCCCGTGTCACCGCGGGCCGCCCCAGCAGGCTCAACTGGGCACCAGCGGCCTGCGAGCCGGCTCGGGCCGAGCCGAGGGGTGGAATTCGTGCTCAGGGGACAGACCTGCTCCCTCTGCTTCCCAACTCAGGGGTCCCAGGCCCGGAGCCCCGTCCTCACCGTGCGCTACGCGTGGAGGGGTGAGGCTCCCTGCGTGACTTCCCCGGGAGCCCGGAGCCTCGGGCAGGGGATTGGAAGGGGGGGGTGAGGACTCTGAGAAGCTGCTTCAGGCTGGCGCCTTGGCCTTCCGCTCTGAACCCTCCCCTCCGCCGGGCGGGCGCTCCCCTTGGCAGGCCATGGACAAGGCCTGCCATGAGGCTGAAGGCTTGCGCGGAGCCATGGCCACTGTCTCTACAGCAAGTTCCCACCTCATCAGAGGTGTTTCCAGCAAGAAGGCTGCTCTGTAGAAGGCCGCAGGAGCGCCTCCGGGGGGCTGGGCCCTCCAGGCAGGTCACCCCCTTCTCCCTACTCTTCCTCAGGATATAGAAATTCCAGTGTTACCCCTTCCACCCCCACCCGAGGAAAGGTGTCCCTTGCCCTCAGCCTCCGCCAGACCCCCTGATGATGGGCCAAGTCCTTTGAATGTGTTTTCTCTCTCCTCTTCCTCTCCCTTCCCTTTTGCTTCCATTTGTTTTTTTTTGTTTTGTTTTTTTTAATTTTGTTTTTCAAACGTTTATTTATTTTTGGGACAGAGAGAGACAGAGCATGAACGGGGGAGGGGCAGAGAGAGAGGGAGACACAGAATCAGAAACAGGCTCCAGGCTCTGAGCTGTCAGCCCAGAGCCCGACACGGGGCTCGAACTCACGGACCGCGAGATCACGAGATCCCGCGAGATCGCGAGATTGCGACCTGGCTGAAGTCGGACGCTCAACCGACGGCGCCACCCAGGCGCCCCTGTTTTTTTTTTTTATAAATAGTTTTTATTTATGGTCAGGCAAACTGTAACAATATTGATTTGGAAAGCTTGGCTGAATTTTAAATGTTAATTTATTTATTTTTGAGAGAGAGAGGGAGTAAGCAGGGGAGGGGCAGAGAGAGAGAGAGAGAGAGAGAGAGAGAGAGACAGAGACAGAGAATCCCAAGCAGGTTCCGCACTGTCAGCACAGAGCCCGATGTAGGACTCGGACTCAGAACTGTGGGCTCATGACAGGAGCCAAAACCAGGAGTCAGACACTTAACTGAGCCACCCAGGCTCCCCTCTTCCTTCTTTTTTTTGTTTTTTAATTTTTTTTAATGTTTATTTATTTTTGAGAGAGACAGACAGAGCATGAGTGGGGGAGGGGCAGAGAGAGGGGGAGACACAGACTCCGAAGAGGCTCCAGGCTCCGAGCGGTCAGCACAGAGCCGGACGCGGGGCTCGAACCCACGAACCGTGAGATCGTGACCTGAGCCGGAGTCAGGCGCTTAACCGACGGAGCCACCCAGGCGCGCCCCGACTCTCAACTGGCTCTGATGAAGAATTCGTCCTGGCTTCCTCTCTGTCTCCGCACTGCGCCCCGAGCTCCGTGGGCTCCCCGGCTAGGGAGAACCAGCATCCTCCATGGTGCTTGCTGGGGACACAGCCTGGCAAACTGTAGCCACCCCTACTGTCGCCATCCTCCCCCGTCACAGTGGGCAGGTGGTCCCCGTTTTACAAAGAGGGAAACTGAGGCTCAGTCCATCCGACCCCAAAGCGGCTCTCACTCTGAGCCAACAGGTGAAAAGTGAGGAAATCAGGGCAGGACCGGCCCAGCACGAGAGTCTCATTCTGGGTGATGTGAGACACCCTCGCTCTCCCCCAGAGGGAATTGTGGGTTGGGATGTGGCCGGGTACCCCTGGGTGTCGGTCCCCCGCCCAGGCCTCACCCTCAGACCTCAAGGCTGCTGTCCGGCTTGACAGCCGGGGGAGGGGGGGCGGGAGACACCCAAGCATTCGCTGCTTCCTTCCTTCATTCGCTTGGTGCCGTTCCGGGCTCAGCGCTGTGTTGTTCCAGGAGAGGGCCGGCCGGGTCGCGTGTGCAGGTTTGGGAGGAACAGGGAGCCACCTGGGCGGAGGCAGAGAACGTGGCGGGGAGAGCGGCGCCCAGTGGAGTCGGTGTGAGGGAGTCCGGGTGGAGAGGGGGCCCCCGGCAGGGAAGGCCGTGCGGGGATTGGATGCCGCCCTGAGCATTTGAGGAATTTATAGCAAATCGCAGTAAAGACACACAGCGTGAAATCTGCCACCTTAACCATTTCTTCCTTTTTTTTTTTTTAAATTTTTTTTTTAACGTTTATTTACTTTTGGGACAGAGAGAGACAGAGCATGAACGGGGGAGGGTCAGAGAGAGAGAGGGAGACACAGAATCTGAAACAGGCTCCAGGCTCTGAGCTGTCAGCACAGAGCCCGACGCGGGGCTCGAACTCACGGACCGCGAGATCATGACCTGAGCCGAAGTCGGACGCTCAACCGACTGAGCCACTCAGGTGCCCCAACCATTTCTAATTATACAGTGCAGTGCTGTGACACATGTCCCTGCTGTGGTGGAGCCTCACCCCCATCCGTCTCCTCTCCAGAGCTTCTTCGTGCCCCCGTGAACCACCTGCCCCCCACACCCTCCCCCTGCACCTGCCCCCCTCCCCCCTTCCAAGCCGCTTTCTGTCTCCGTGAGTTTGAGTCCTCCGGGGACCTGGCGTAGGTGGAACCAGGCGGGATTTGGCCTTTTGGGACTTATTTCACTCAGCTTATTTCGCTCAGCTTATTTCACTCAGCGGACCGTCTGCGAAGTCCACCCGCGTCACAGCACGCATCAGCTCGGTTTCTCCTTACGACGGTCGCGCTGCCCCGGGTGCTTGCGGCACATTCAGTGTGTCCCTTCATCCACCCCGCGGACGGCTGGGTTGCTTCCACCTTTCGGCCCTGTGAATGGTGCTGCTGGGAACAAGGGCCTGCGAGTAGGTTTGCCTCCCTTCGGGTGTGTCCCCAGATGGGGAAATGCATCCGAAACCACAGAAGCTCGTGCCCAGTTTTGCATTGCGGAAAAGCCCTGTGGGGCCATCCTGGAGGATGTGCGATGCTGGAGGCCGTGCCCTCAGGGTGCAGGCCCGGTGGTGGGGGGGGGGGGGCGGGGCGGGGGGGGAGCACACAGGGGGGGGGGCCGGGGGGGGGGGGGGGGGGGTCCCGCGCCCCCCCCCCCCCCCCCCCCCCCCCCCCGGGGCGCGGGGGTGGGGCATCAGGATTGGGGGTCTTTCTCTGAGCCGCCTGGATAATACACTGGCTGCGGGCAGCTGGGTGGGCTGAGTGGCTGATAATGACACCATTATCCCAGATGCAGGGTGCGAGGCCTCCCTTGTGGGCAGGGAGGAAGGGGGGAGATAATGAGTTCAATTTGGCCGATTTAATAATTTCTTCCTTCATGAATTCAACAAACATTTCTGGAGGGTCCATTATGTGCTAAGCAGTGTGCCGGACGCCTGCAAACACAGGCGAGGACAAAGATTGCTGTCTCCTCTGCCCAGCCCAGCTGGGACCGCCGTGTAAACACACACTCAGGACGCATTGAGACAAGAGGCGCCATCCGCGGAGGGGGACACGCATGTGTCCGAGGAAAGAGGGAAGGAAGTGTAGGGGTTTGCTGGGCGGGCAGGGGGGAGGCGTTGAGGCCTGGGAAAGCCAGTCTAAGCCCAAAAGGCGAGGGACGGGCATGATGACAACAGAGCCCGTGTGTGCAGAGAGAAGGAGGGTAAGGAGGGAGGCAGGGTGGAGACCCTGGGGACCCACAGCCAGGCTGAGGGCTTGCGCTCGACCAAGGTGACAGGGAGCCACGGACTGTTCAAACGAGCACATTGTCACTCTGGACAGATGCCTGCACTGGGGTCCGGTTAGGGAGGCGCTGTGACCCGGCCGCTGAGGGGGCGGGGCCCGGCCGTGGTGCAGGAGAGCAAAGAGAAGCAGGGCAGGTGACCCCCCTGGAAACGCTGGGCTCAGGGGTGCAGATCAGGGCGCGCCCCTCCACCTCCCCTTGAAAGACTCCCCCAGGACGGCGCCCTGCCCGCTGCTGACTGCCATCTCCACCTGGGCCCAGCGCAGAAGACAGAGTTCTGCCCTCACACTGGCTCCGGCCGCCCCCACAGGGTTTGTTCACCTCCCGAGGGGCCCTCCAGCCCTGTGACAGCAGGGTGGTGGGGTGGTGACCGCAGAGAGACTGTTGTGGGGTCGCTCCACGTCCACAGCCCACGAAGATCCACGAAGTCCAGCGGGAGCTGTGACTTCAGCCCACGAAGAAGGAGTGACGGAACACGTCCCTCGGTGGGGTTGGGCAGCCAGGGTGATGACAGAACACTGATTAAGCCGGGGGTCCGTGACCCGGAGGCCGAGGGTCCCGGAGGGGCCGTGCACCTGCTCCGACCGGGCCATGACAGCGGTGTGGAGGTGAGCGGGCTCACTCTGGGAGGCAGAGGATTAGCGCCGATTCAGAGCGGGTCAGGTGCACGGGGGGCTTTGTTCGGACCTGTTTGCCTTTTGTCCCCGCCTGCAGAACGCCCAGGCTGCATGATGTCATTTCAGACGCATTAAGCTGGAACCGCTCAAAATTGAATAATTAATTACACTCAGCTTCAATCGCGGTGACTAATTGATCGGGGGCCTGCCCGCAGACACCTGGACGGGATTAGCTGTGCACAATGAGGACTGTGGGCAGGTGGCAGGGCCCCTCAGGACCCCCGGTCCCCGTGTGGGACTTAATTGGGACGGACTTGATTTCTCTATTCTTGCTAGAGATCTTGGGCAGGCCCCACCCCCAGGACCAGGGGCTGCGTGTGGGCTGGGCACCGGACGGCGACACGTGTGGGCGGCCTGAGGTCTAGAAGGATGCGGGCCGGGGGAGGGGGGGCCCTGACCACAAGTCACCTTCTGTTCTGTGCCTGGGTCCAAATCCCGGGCCCACCCCTGGGACAGCATTTCATCTCACAGAGCTTCCTCATCCGTGAGACTGAGGCTACTGCCGTTGTGCCCAGCACCGCGCGCAGCCTTGAGTTGTCGGGACCCTCTGGGGAGGTTGCCCCTGCTCCTCCTACCTCCCGGAGCAGCCGACATTCCAGCCCTGTCCACAGGCCCTGCAGCTCCTTGTTTACTTCCTACAAAAGTCATCTAATTTTCCTCTCATGGACATTATCGCCTCCTCAGCTGTCCTGTGCCACCTCCCTGTGTCCGCAGCAGCATCTGACTGTTTGGGGGCCCGGTTCACATTCCAGTTCTCAGAAATCCACAGCCCAAATGGCACATTTAGCTCCTGCAAAGGGCAGCGTGTACTGTTGCCCAGGTTGTGCACCGCACAATTTGGACTCTGCGGTGTGTGCAAGCACAAACGTGTGTGTGTGTATGTGTGTGTGTGTGTGGTGCGATACACAATTGCACGATAGGCACACTGGACTGTGTTCCTACCATAGACTCTCCTTTTCTCTGTCTGTATCCTCACAGATTCCTGGTCTTCCAAATTTCAGCCACCTCTGTCTCCATGCCACTTGAGCCCCACTCCCAGAGCCGAGCCCCAACTTTGCCTTGCCCTGCAAACACACTGGAGACGCCCCCCCCTACCCCCCCCCCCCCCCCCGCATTGATGAAAACACTGTGCCTCTGGCCCTGACCTTCCCAGCCTCCTCTCTCAGGTGGCTGAGTGGCTCTGTTCCACATGAAACCACACCCCCCCCCCCCGCATCTACCCAACATTCTCATGCCCTGTGGCTGATCCAGGGGACACTCTGGGTCCTCGCCCCGCTGACACCTCTGCCTTCCTTGAAGCCGCCCCCGTGCCAACGCCAGTCTCACTGCTTGACTCCTGCCTCTGCCTGCTCTTGACTATTGCAATTGCCTAGGCTTCCGTCCTTGACTTTCCACTCCTTTTTTTTTTTTTAACGTTTATTTATTTTTGAGAGAAAGAGCACGAGCGGGGGAGGGGCAGAGAGAGAGGGGGACACAGAACGCAAAGCAGGCTCCGGGCTCCGAGCTGTCGGCACAGAGCCCGACGCGGGGCTCGAACTCACAAACTGCGAGATCATGACCTGAGCCAAAGTGGGACGCTCAACGACAGGGCCACCCAGGCGCCCCCTTGCCCTTCCACTCTTGCCAAGCGGCTGGCCCAGCGCAGTCGGCCACGACCAGCTTGCCTGGTCTCTTGCCTGTTCTTTCTCATAATCCCGTTTTTCCCTCTGAGAGACGGGAATGTCTCGGGTTATGCGGCTGGCGGTGTCTTCTGACCTCCCTCAGGTACAGTGAGTGAGGCACTCTTGACAAGCTGTCTCGGAGAGTGCTGCCTTTGCCTTTACTTCCGGCACATCCCCCAGCCCCAGGGTTCCGGGCACTGGGGTGCCCCGTAGGTTGGAGCAGGGGTGTTGCTGAGCCCCTGTACCTGATGCAACATTCGTGCCACCCAGGCCCCATACGGGTACCCAAAGTCACCCATCTGGTCCCCGCGAGCTGTGCGGCTCCTCCCTCTACCCTCAGCACTGCCTGTCCAGCAGGTCGTATAACTTCCCCTCTCCTTTTTTGGCAAAACTCAGAGGTGGCTGCGAGTGAATTTCTTAAGACGGAGGGAAGAGAGCCGCGAGCCTTCCTTTAACTGTGTGTCTTTGTCATAATCAGAGCCCCTTTGGACTGCTGAATGAGAGCTAGGGGCAAGGACTGACAGCCTCTTACCCGCACACAATGGGGTCTATTATCTTCCTCTGGAAGCACTTTCTCGGAGGGATCTGCCCTGCCATCTACCCACTTCCAGAAAGAAGGGAAGGCCTCAGCCAATCTAAACAGAAGCCATCACTGGACAATGTCCTCCCTGGTGCCCGGCCAGCCTGGCAGACAGAGGCCCGCTCAGCTCCCAAGTCTGTGTTCGGCACAGCAGCCGTGCTGGGGACCCTCCGGGCTGTCCGGTGGCCAGGTCGCACGCCGGGGTCATGCTTCTCCACCTGGACGTGCAGATGAGGTGGCCGTGGGCTCGTGGCCGGAACCCACAGGGCAGGTGGGGGGCACTCCTCCCCGGGCTATGATTTTACCCAAAGGTGAGTAATTGGTTTCTAATCCCTATTTTTATGTGACAGAAATGGTACCGGCTCGGGGTACCAGATTCGAATACAGAAGAATGCACGTTCCCCAAAAGCAATCAACTGGTTGCTGTGGCTCCTTCCAAATATTTTTAGGCATATACAGTCATTTAACTAAGTCTGTACATATGCGCATTTCTTTAACAGATGGGACCATCCATCCCGTGCAATTCTTCAACTTGTCTTTGCTCTCGACAGTCCGCTCAGTGCTTCCCCAGGCCCGTACCCACCACTCTGCTTCATTCTGTCAACCGAATAGTAAATAGTATTCCTCAAATGGATGTCACCATGTTTCACCCGGCACTTTCTCTAATGACGGACAAAGAGGTCGCTGCAATTTTTTATAATTACAAATAGTGCGCGGGGAAAAAAAAAAAAAAAAAAGGCCCCGGACACTACATCCATTTCAGCAGGAACCTAGCGCAAGGGCATTTGAAACACTGCTTCTGAAAAGGTTACACTGATCTACACTCGATAATGGTATGTAATTTAAGGAAAAGAAATCGAAATTAGCGAGGCTATAGAATGGCAGGAAAAGCAAAATTCACATACGTTTTTTCAACTTTTTATCAGGCGTGGGAGGGGGACACTTTGCCTCCCTCGCTGCCCTTTGCCTCTGGGGGTTCTCCGCAAAGCTGAGCCCGGGTCCCATCGCCGGTCTGAGCTCTGAGAACCCTGCAGGGAGTTGGGTGGGTGGGGGGGGCGGCCGTGACCGCCCCTCTGTGCGGCTCAGGGTCAGAGAGTCCTGCCCCGCCCAGCTGCCTTCTCGTTGGTCAACATCGGGCAGAGCTGACCCTGTTTCGAGGTTTATGGCCTTTCTTAAAAGACCCTTTTCAAGCAAAGGAACAGGCTTGACGTATGGGGAGGTGGGGCCTCTTCAAGCAGTCTCCATTTCCGGGGAGTAACTAGCTAACTCTGCTGAGAAATGAGACTGGAACTTTGCCCCATGCTTCCTCCCCTCTGCTGTCCCCACTTGGAGGCACGCGTCTCGTGTGGCTCCACAGGGCAGGACGGGGCGTGCCCTGACCCTTTCCAAATCTTCCTCATTGGTGGAGGTCAGACCCACCAAGGGAGGCTGGACATGTGGTGATGTGACGCCGTGGCCCCGGCCGCTTCTCTGCCCTCTGGCCATCCCCCAGTGCTGTAAAATGTGGCCCTGGGCTTCGAGCAAAGGGTCACCAGGCACCCCGCTCTGGACGGCTCGGTGCAGAAGGCAAGGTCCTCTAAGCGGCTGGTCCTGGGCTGGCCGGGGCGGGCGGCCAGACCTTGTGTGGTCCTTACAGGTGCACAGATGACCCGAGAGTGTTCTTCCTCTGGGAGGAAGCGCTTCTTGCCCGCCGCCTGCCACGGTCCCTGCTGCAGCGTCCTTACCTAGAAAGCAGAGATGATGATGCCCATTTCACTTACTCAGGCATGTGGCTCGGGGCCAAGGGCTTTCACGTGGCGCTTCAGGGCCAGGCTCTGGGGCAGATAGTTCTGTATCTTGTTTTCTAATTGGTTGTCACCCTGAGCAGAGCGAGGGCACGGACCTTGCGTGTCTTGGGGCCTCCTGGTCTCTGCAGCCCCCACATTGCCTCCCATCGCCCTTTGTAAGGGGACGAAGAGCTGAACCCCAGGGCCGCCCTACCTCACAGCCTGCGGGAAGATTAAATTCGTCATGTGACATCTGGACGGTGACGGTCTCGATCGCTCGGGCCATCATCAAACACAAGTCCTTCACTGACTACTGCTGAATGGAGGTGCCTGGGAGTCGCTCATTGACTGACACAGAAGAGGCATCTTAAGTAATTCTTCCCGAAGTTGTGTGTGTGTTGGGGGAGGAGGGGAAGGGGAACCTGCTCTCTCAGAGCTAACAGCACCCACCCCCTGGGCAAGCCCAGTCCGGCCCCAGGATCCAACTTTCTTATGTATTTATTTAAACCCTGCCTCATTCCGGAGAGAATTTAAGGCCTCGCCATGAATAGCATCTTTGTGTGGCCTTCCAGTGCCAAAGGCCGGGAAACCCAAGCCAGGCACGTCTGGAGGTGGGGCCTCCATATGGCCTGAAGGCCTCGGCCAATCACCCCAGCGGCTGCCGCAGCCTGCCTGGGGAGGGGGCCCCCCTCTCCCCCGCCAGTGCGCATCCTGCTGTCCCTGGTAACTCCCCTCCTGCGCGCACCCCCCCCAGCCCCCCCGCCCCCCACCAGGCTCTCCCACTCTGGAAGAAGCGTTTGCCAGGTTCTCTTTATTGGAAGATACAAATTGAAATTGTCTTAAAACTCTGTGGGTGAACTGAGGAGAACACTGGGGTCCGTGTGTGTGTGTGTGCGCGCGCGCGCGCGCGCGCGCGCGCGC
>NW_024412396.1:72290061-72366879 GCF_014898765.1 Herpailurus yagouaroundi
CTCCCGGGGCCTTGAGGGCAGTGGCTGAGGGAGCAGGGCTTTGGGGAGACGCCTCCCGCCCAGGCTCTGTGCAAGTCGGTGGTGCGGCACCCCCCCCCCCACCCGAGAGGGGTGTGGTGGGTTTCCTGCCTGCACTTCTGGGGGGGGGCGGGGGGCCCTCCGTTTTCAGGATGGAACCATTCAACCCAGAACTGCTGTTCCCTCCCAGGTCGTCAAGATGTCCAATGGTCCTGCCATCAACTGGCATCCAAGGGGTGGCCGTTGGATGTCTGGGGACCACCTGGGTCCGACTCCTCCCATCGGGGGTTGGGTGCACAGCCAGGGTGGGCAAGACTCAATGCAGATGGTCGCTGCAGGGAAGGTGAGCCTGGGGCCAGAGAGCTGTGGCCACCGGGGAATCCCACAGGGAGGCATTGGGACGCCAGGCAGGCTGCCCCCAGGGGACGCCCCTGCCCCCCACCCCCAAAAGGAGCAAGGGGCTGTGAGCTGGGGAGGGGGGCGGGTGGGAAGGAGTGCCGGTGGCCTTCTCTTTAACCCCCAACCTCAAATCTCCGAAACACTTCATTTTTGAAACCTGCCGGCCTCCAGGATTGCTGGGAAGCTTTCCAGGACTTCCCACGTGAAAAGAAGGCTCGCAGAGACCAAGGGGCCTGGAAGACTTCCCCCAGAGGCTCCCTCCGTAAGTGCGCCCCCTACCGCCTCGCGGGAGAGAATTCAGAGGAACGCGCCGCCAACAGAGGTTTCGTGGGGCCTGGTGCTGTCTCCTTATCCACGAGACGATAATGTGCACACAACAAGAGAAGGCAGAGCTGAAGCCAGACTCCAGGCACGTCCGCATTCCAATCTTGCCACGTCCACTCTTGCGACGCCTGCTCCCCTCGAGGCAGGGGACGTTTGGGGTGGTCCTGCCACCTGTCGAAAGTGCTGGCATGCCTGTAGCCCAAGCGGGGCCTGAAAATAGCTTGGGACCTGGCACGTGCCGCATCAGTGCTGCCCTAGACCGTCTGCTTTGGTGGAGGATTTGAAAGGTGGACATTTCTGAATCTCCAAGGCGAGAAGCTCTGTGGACTTTAGACAGACGTGAGCCCGAATTCGAAGATTGTGGGCGCGGCCGGTCTCCTGGAGGTCCTGGTACCCTCTTCTGTGAAATGGGGATAGGAGACCTTCCTCGCAGGGCTGGCTGGTCAACGCATGAGGGACGGTGTGTGTGGAGACAGCACACAGCCGCTTACTGACAACGCGGGGCCCCAATACGCCAAGCCCCCGTCCCGCGGCCCCTATTCCCCCAGCCCGAAAGTGAACACAAATGAGGCGCTGTTCAGAAACTGCAGATGGAGAGTGTGCCCAAAGAGTCACATTAGGGCAGAGTAAGAGCCACCAGGCTTCCCAGACAGAGGATCAGCAGCTATTTGGCCGGCTCCTATGGTCTAAAGGAGGCCACCACTTTAGAGAAACCTCCCGGAGCCATCCGGAGGTTACGGGCCATGAGCAGAAGGTCAGAGCATGTCCACGGGTCCTGGGCTCTGAGCCACCTGACCTTCTCCAGGGATAGGGGTTTTCAGGGGAAGACCGCCACCGTCCCACCCCGGCCCACCAGGGGATGGAAGAGGGTCTTGGAGTGGGGCTGAGCAATCCTGGCAGGGCAGGAGAGACTCTCCAGTGGTCCTGGCCACATGCTAAATGTGCACGAATTCCTGACACCTAAAATAGCCTGGGACATGGGACGCGGAGCCAGGAAGCTCTCGTTCAACATCTCGGCAGCTGGTGGCTTCAGGCTAGGAATAAGGAATCATTATTAGCAGTCTCTACGGCCCTGGAGGGGCAGTGCGGGCATTTTGGACCGAGACGGAACTGGGTACAAGGGCCAAATCTGACCACGATGGGCCGTGTGGACTTGAGCACACTGTTTCCGAGCGGTGCGCCTCGCTACCCTCGGCCGCGAAGGGACCGTGAGCCGTGTCGCCTGGTTCTTGTAAGAATCGGGCACCGACACGCGCGTGCGGTTTGCCGCCAGTAAAAGCTACCCCCGCCAGACGAAGTCCCCGCTGGACCCCCGGAGCCGTCTACGATGACGGAGCACGAGTCACGGGTCCTGAGCTCCGTCAGGGAAAGCAGGCGGCCTCGGCTCTGCCTCCCCTTTGTCAGCGGGGACGTTTAAGACCCAGCAGAGGACAGCGGCTCTGGGCGGAAGTGAACCGCAGGCTTCAGAGCCCGGGGTGGATTTGTACACGGCAGAATGCTGGGTGTTCTGGGTGGACGGAGGAAATTAAGTGATGTCTGTGGGACTCTGGGAACGAAAGGGAAGGCAAGCTTAGACAGTCGGGAGAAGGGCGAGTCTCCAGGCCCCGCAGACTGACGAGCAGAAAAATGAGCAAACGAGAACATGAGTAGGTGGCTTGCCCCAAACCCACAGGTAAAAAGCAGCCGAGCAGAGGCACAGGGCAGGCCCGCCCGGCGCCCACACTCCCCTTCTCCGCCGCAGGCTCGGGGACCCGAGGAGTTAGCCCTAGGAGTCCGCTAGGAAGCCCCAAGGCCCCTCACAGGGAGGCAGGGCGCAGCGGGCACAGTGTGTCATGTCTGGGTCTATTTTAGGGCCTCTGCTGAGAGCACAGGAATCCAGGCACATAGGTCCAGGGGCCGGGACCACCTGTCAGATCCTTCCCAGCTGAAGGCGGGGGTAGATGATCCGAGGCCGGAAAAAGTCAAGGCCGCCTCTGCGCCTTCCAATTTTAGACCCACACGTCTCTAGCTCCGGGGCGCAGAGTATCCTGCCGGGGACTGAACATGACCTATTTAGGATAGACCCTTGCCCCAGTCCCAGGCCAACGTCCCTCAATCTTTCATTAGTCATCTCAGATGCCAGGAGGGAACAGTGGCTTTGTTCTACTTATAGGGCCTGGAGGAAGACAGGAAGTTCTTCACGGTCCCCACTCCGTACGGGCACACGGCTGCGGGCCAGAAGCTAGGGTCTGGGGTCCGTGACCCCCCCCCCCGGAGGCCACTCAGCCAGGCAACGGGGGAGTGGAGGTTTGGAGCGCTCAAGGGCAGAGGAGAGGACGCTCGTGGCTGGAACACAGGACGGCTTCAGGCTGGCCCCTCAGCTTGCCTCATGTGTCAGCTGAGTAACTCGGAAACTCTAGCTCCTGACCTGTAAAATGGGGCCAAGAACCCACCCTAACCGGCCTCTTGTGGGGATTAACTGATACCTTGGCAGCTCCCCTGAGTCGGACAGTGCAAGCTCTAGGCCGCGTGAGGCCCCGGCCCGCCCTGCCTCAGCCCTGGGCTGGCTCTTCTGTCCTGACGGGCCCCGACAGGGCGAGGGCGGGGGCTCCCAGGCCTCCCTGGGGCTCCCGCCGCAGCAAGAGGGACCCGCGGGAACAGATCACACGCCAGGGGAGCCTGGCCCCACTCTGCCCTTCTCCCAGACTCGGTCCCCTGTCCTGGAGAGTGGGAAAAGGAGCGGTTGGTGTAGACTGTCAGGCTGCAAGACAGAGACACCCTCTGCACTTCTGTCCTTGTCCCCGCGAATCTCCCCCCCCCCCCCCAAACAGCCGCAGGTGCCTGGACAGTTTCTTGGTTTTCTGGAGAACGTAAGGAGGCTGTTTTCACAGCCACGGGCAGGTTTCCTCCTTGTCAGGCTGAACAGAATCTATATGATGAAAGCCGTGGGGACAGCGGGCAGGCAAGGTGCTCACTGGGGAGGCTGGCAGACATCTCAGCAATGTTCTGGACTTCCACTGCTGGTCAAGACAGAGTGATGGGGAACAGATTTCCTCTTCTCTGTGAAACCACCAAAAACACCAAGGTTCTGGCTGTCACTGGAAGTTGGTAAGCACATGAGTGGAGTCCTACGATTGGCCCAGCCTCCTTCCCGGCGGCGGGAAGTTTCCAGGCTGCAGCCAGGGGAAACTGAGGCGGCACCTGGGGTCCCCTGAGGCCAGGAGGAGGAGCCGAGAGCTGGAATCTGAAACTTTCAGAGCTGTGCCATGCGGGGAGAGAGACCCCTGTGGGCTGCGGGGGTCCCGTCGAGTGTCCAGCAGAGGCCTCAACGGCACCTGCCTGAAAAATAGGTTGGGAAAGCAACTTGCTCAAATCCAGGAATAAAAAAAATTCTTGGGGCGCCTGGGCGGCTCAGTCCGTTAAGTGTCCGACTTCAGCTCAGGTCATGATCTCACGGCTTGTGAGTTGGAGCCCCGCGTCGGGCTCTGTGCTGACAGCTTGGAGCCTGGAGCCTGCTTCGGATTCTGTGTCTCCTTCTCTCTCTCTCAAGAATAGATGAACATTTAAAAAATTAAAAAAAAAAAATCTTAAACCACCCCAAAAGAGCGCAGGGAACGATCCCAGCGCTCACAAAGCCTTGGGGAGAGTATCTCTTTCCACCAGCCAGACTGGAAAAACTCATATTCACAGGGTAATGGGTAGAATTGCCTCCGCAGTGGTAAACACTTGGGCCTGGACTCATGCCACCTCAGACCTGCCCAGCAAATTAGAAAACCAAAATGCAGAAGATCAGGCTGTTTCCAGGTAACTGGACTGAGTCCCAGAAGAGAGTCCCAAATATTTATAGGAATACAGAGATATGCAGTACCAAACAAGGTAAAATCCATAATGCCTGCATCCAATCAAAGTTTCCCAGGATTCAAAGAGGCAAGGACACACGACCCACAATGAGGGGGCGAATTCATTAATCAGAACGGACCTGGAACATACACAGCAGAAAAAGACATTGAAACAGTCATTGTAACTGTACCCCATAGGTTCACAAGGTTAAGTTGAGACATGATTGATACAAACCAAGAGCCCAATTGACTTCTAAGGATGAAAACTACAATGTACGTGATGAAATTTACACGGGGTGAGATTACTGGCAGATGAAACACTGTAGAATAAAAAACATAAATGAACTTGAAGATTTAGTAATAGAAACTACCCCAAATAAAACGCACAGGGAAAATAATCTCCCAAATTAAAATAGTACCAATGGGTTGTGGGACAATCTCAAACCACCTAATACAGAGGTAACTGAAGACTCTAAAATGGGTGGGGGGGAGTAACAGAAAAAATACATGAAAACATAATGGTCAACACTTTCCCAAATTTGATGTAAACCCTCGGGTTCAAGGAATTCGACGAACCCTAAGCACAAGCGCAAGAAGAAAGCTACACCCTGGGGCACCTGGGTGATTTAGTCGGTTAAGTGTCCGACTTCAGCTCAGGTCATGATCTCAGGGCTTGTGAGTTCGAGCCCCGCGTTGGGTTCTGTGCTGACAGCTCAGAGCCTGGAGCTGCTTCCGATTCTGTGTCTCCCTCCCTCTCTGCCCCTCCCACACTCACGCTCTGTCTCTGTCTCAAAAATAAATAGGAAAAAAAAAAAATCTTAAATACAGTTGGGGGGAAAAACGTGTTAGTAGAGAGGAATTAGAAATAAGGATGAACGGAGAATTCTTATTAGAAACAACGCAAACAAGAAAACGGAGATCAAGTTTTAAGGACTGAAAGGTGGAAAAACTGTCCACTTTGCATATTTTCACTGATGCAACTGGTGAAAATATCTTGCACAAACAAAGGCGGAATAAATGCCTTTTTCAGACATACGGAGGCTGCACGTGTTCATTGCCAGCAGATCCACACCTCGAGAAATGTCAAGGAAGCCCTTCAGGCAAAAGGAAAATATAGCATTAGACAGAAATACAGATCCCTGTAAATGAAAGAACACCAAAAATGGTAACTACGTAAGTAAATAGTCAAGATTGGTTTTTAAAAAAAAATTTTTTTTTAATGTTTATTTACTTTTGAGAGAGAGGCAGAGCATGAGCAGGGGAGGGGCAGAGAGAGACAGAGACAGAGACACAGAATCTGAAGCAGGCTCCAGGCTCTGAGCTGTCAGCACAGAGCCCGACGCGGGGCTCGAACTCACGGACCACGAGATCATGACCTGAGCCGAAGTCGGACGCTTAACCGACTGAGCCACCCAGGCGCCCCGAAGATGGTTTTTGGTTTTGGTTTTGGTTTTGGTTTTGTTTTTGTTTATTCTCTCCATTTCTTTCAAAGAGAATTGACAGTTAAAATATGAACCCTTATTGTAGGTTTTGTAATGTATGTACAAGTAAAATTTATGACAACAGCATGGGGGCTGGGGTAGACAAAAGTTTAGTGGGTAAAGTTCTTGTACTGTATCGGAAGGGGTACATAGCAGAGGACCGACTGGGATAAGTTAATTGATAGTGAGTACTGTAAGCCCTGCCTAATGACTGAAATCACAACACGAAGAGTTACAGCTAGTAAGTTTACAGAGGAGATAAACCAGAATAATAAAAGTAACAACTGGTCCCACAAATGCAGGAAGAGAAGAACAAAGAACCAGTCAATCAAATGGAAAGCAAATAGACAGATGATAGGCTTACATTTAAGTAAGATCAAGAATCGTATTAAATGTCATCGGTCTGAACACCCCCCTTAACAGATGATCAAGAGCCCACGTCGCTTGAAACAAAGGCTCCTAAGCGTAAAGATGCCGACAGGTGAGGGGCGCCTGGGTGGCACAGTCGGTTAAGCGTCCGACTTCAGCCAGGTCACGATCTCGCGGTCCGTGAGTTCGAGCCCCGCGTCGAGCCCCGCGTCGGGCTCTGGGCTGACGGCTCAGAGCCTGGAGCCTGTTTCCGATTCTGTGTCTCCCTCTCTCTCTGCCCCTCCCCCGTTCATGCTCTGTCTCTCTCTGTCCCAAAAATAAATAAACGTTGAAAAAAAAAATAAAAAAAAAAAAAGACGCCGACAGGTGAAAGGTGAAAGAAAAGGTTGGAAAAGCTATCCCATGCTGACACTAATCAGAAGGAAGTTCACGTCGCTCTAGCAATCTCAGGCAAGAAGCTCTCAGCGCTAGGGCTAAAAACCAGTTCATTTTATAATGATAACGGAGTCATTAATCAAGAAGACATAACAGTCCTGAACACGTGTACTTCTAGTAACAGGGCTTCAAAATACCTAAAACAAAGACTCAGAGAATCACGAGGAGAAATAGCCGAATCTGTGATTATAGTTGGGTACTTGAATAGCCCTGTTTCGGTAACTGAGAGAGCAAGTGGGCAGAATATCAGCACAGATATAGCACACTCGAACAGCGCGGTCAGCCAACTTGACATGACTGACATTTATAGAACTCTCCACCGGCAACTGCAGGATGTACATTCCTTCAAGTGCGCATGGAACATTTACAAAGATA
The DNA here is from genome assembly GCF_014898765.1 of Herpailurus yagouaroundi. NCBI lineage: Eukaryota > Metazoa > Chordata > Mammalia > Carnivora > Felidae > Herpailurus > Herpailurus yagouaroundi. The sequence continues at coordinate 72,297,281 of NW_024412396.1, forward strand.
GATCATACCCTGGCCCGTAACACAAGTATCGGTATATTTAAAAGGATTCGAGCCATACGAAGCATATTCTCTGACCCCAGGGGAATGAAATTAGAAATCAATAACAGAAAGAGGTCTGGGGGAACTACATAACGCGTTTCTAAATAACTCACGAGTCAACGAGAAATTAAAAAGGGGAGAGTAGCGAGCATTTTGAATTGAATGAAAATTAAAATACAGCCTAGGAGAATTTGTGGATGTCTCTCAAGCTGTGGTGAGGCAGAAATTTATAGCACTGAGTGCCTGGGTTAAAAAGAACGGTCTCAGATCGATGACCTCCACGTCCAAATTAATAAACTGGAAAAGGAACAGCCAATTAAACTCACAGTAAACAGAAGAAAGGAAATAATTAAGATCAAAACAGAAATCGGTGAACTCTAAAACAGAAAAATGATAGAGAAAAATCAATGACACCGAAAGCTTGATTCTTTGGAAGATCAATAAAATGGATAAACCTCTAGCCAGTCTGACTAGGAAAAAAAGAGAGAAAAATCAGAAAAGTCAATATCAGGAATGACAGAGAAGACATCACAGCACAGCTCCAGGCATTAATAGGATATTGAAGGAATATTATGAACAGCTCTATGCCTATAAATTCTGCAATGTATATGGAAAAATGCTTCCTAAGAAGCCCTGAAAGTTCACTCAAAAATAAAAACAAAAACAAAACCCAGATCATCTAAATAGCTGTATATATATTTAAGAAATTGAACCTGTAGTTAAAAACTTTCCTGCACAGACAACTCCAGGATCACATGGTTTCACCAGAGAATTCCATCAAACGTTTGAGGAAGAAATAATACCAATTCTACATAAGCTCTTCAGAGAATCCAAGAGGAAGGAATACATCCCAGCTAATTCCATGAGGCCAGCATTAACCTGATATGAAAAACAGATAAACACAGTACAAGAAAAGGATACTGCAGGCTAATATCCCTCATTAACACAGACGCAAAACTCCTCAGCAAGATTTTAGCATACTGAATCAAACACATGTATAAAAAGGAAAATATTCATGAGCAAATGGAGTTTATTCCAGGAATGCGGGATTGGTTTAACATTTGAAAAATCAATCAATGTAATTCACCATATTAATGCACTAAAAAAGGAAAAACCGTAAGAACATTTTAATGAACTCAGAAAAAGCATTTAATTAAACTCGACATCCATTTGTGATAAAAACTCTCAGCAAACTAGGAACAGTCACTTCCTCACCGTGACAAAGAGCGGCTATAAAAATCCTACAGCTAATATGGTACTTAACGGTGAAAGACTGAATGTTTCCCCCCTGAGAACATTAACAAGACAAGGATGTCTCTTCTCACCATTTATATTCAACATTGTACTGGAGTCTGTATTAGCCTCTCTATTTCAAAATATAAATAAGTAAATAAAAAAATAAAAGGCATTCAGATTGGAAAGAAAGAAGTGAAACTGTATTTGCAGAGGGCATGATCATCGATGTTGGAAATCTCACAGAATCCAGGATAATAAAGCCCCTAGAATCAATAGGTTAGTTTAGCGAGATTGCAGATTAAAAGATCAATATAAAAAATGAATTGTTTTTCTATACACTGACAACAAATAATCATAAATTGAAGTGAAAAATGCCATTTGCAATAACATCGAAACATATTCGTGGAGATAAATCTGACAAAAGATGTGGAAAATCTGCCCGAGGAAACCTACAAAACTCTCGAGAGAAATCGAAGATGTAAATAAACAAAGCCACGCTTCGTCCGTGGGTTGGAAGCCTCAGAGTTGGTAAGACGTCAGTCATCTTTGCCCAAATTAGTCCCTATACCAATACAATCTCAATCAAAATCTCAGCAGGATTGTTAAAACTAGTCATTGATAAATTCATTCTAAACGGATTCAAAAATTTATACGGTAATTGAAAAGACCTAGAATAATGGCCAAAGCAACTCAGGAAAGCAAAACTAACACTTCCCGATTTCAGGGCGCATTATAAAGCTAGACTAACTAAAACAGTGTGATGTGGGTAAAAAGAGAGACAGAACACATCAAGGAGATAGAACAGAGAATCCAGAGACAGATCACACGTACACGGAGTCCTGATATTTGACAAAAGGTGCAAAGGCAAGTCAGTGAAGAAAGGATAGTCTTGGGGCACCTGACTGGCTCAGTCCGTGAAGCACATCACTCTTGATCTCGGGGGTTGTGAATTCAAGCCCCACAGAGACGATTTAAAAATAAAACCTCTAGGGGCACCTGGGTGGCTCAGTCAGTTAGGTGTCCAACTTCAGGTCAGGTCATGATCTCACGGTGCGTGGGTTCGATCCCCGTGTCGGGCTCTGTGCTGACAGCTCAGAGCCTGGAGCCTGCTTCAGATTCTGTGTTTCCCTCACTCTCTGCCCCTCTCCCACACACGCTCTGTCTCTCTCTCAAAAATATATAAACATTTAAAAAAATGTTTTTTAAATAATAAAAATAGAACCTCTAAAAAAAAAAAAAAAGGATGATCTTTTCAACAAATGGTGCTGGAGAAATTAGATCTCTCCATACAGAAATGAACTCTAATACAAGATGCGTCATAGACCCTAACGTAAAACCTAAGACTACAAAACTTTTAAAGGAACACACAGGCAGAAGTGTTCCTGAGCTTGATTTAGGATTTCTTAATTAAGACACCATAAAAGAACACATTGATAAACGGACTTCATCAATATTAAAAACTTCTCTTCCAAAAACTCTTTTAAGCCACACACCAGGGGAAAGTACTTGCAAAGCAAAGCATATATTTGAAAACACAAAAACAACCAAACTGGCTTCTGGAATACACAAGGACGCTCAAAGCTTACTGACAAGAAAAGAAGGAAGATATAGGGTAGCAAATCAGCACACAAAACTTGGCTAACATCTTTATTTATCAGGGAAATGTGAATTAAAACCATGATGAAAGACTGCTACATAGCTACTAAAATGTCAAAGATTAGGGGTGCCTGGGGGCACCTGGGTGGTTCCATCGGTTGAGTGGTTGAGCTTCAGACTCTTGGTTTCGGCTCAGGGCGTGGTCTCATGGTTCGTGAGTTCTAGCCCCACATTGGGTTCTGAGCTGACAGCGTGGAGCCTGCTGGGGATTCTCTCTGTATCTGCCCCTCTCCGGCTTGTGCTCTCCCCAAATAAATAAACTAACTTAAAAGAAAAAAAAAAAAAGACTGGGGTGCCTGGGTGGCTCAGTTAAGCATCTGACTTCTCAGGTCATGATCTCATGGTTTGTGAGTTCAAGCCCCGCATTGGGGCTCTGTGCCGACAGCTCAGAGCCTGGAGCCTGCTTTGGATTCTGTGTCTCCCTCTCTCTCTGCCCCTCCCCTGCTCCCGCTCAGTCTCTTCCTCTCTCTCAAAAATAAATAACCATTAAAAAAAAAAAAAAAAAAAAAAAAAAGAAGATGTGGTTTATACATACCGTGGAGTACTACTTGGCAATGAGAAAGAATGAAATCCTGCCATTTGCAGCAACGTGGATGGCACTGGAGGGTATTATGCTGAGTGAAATCAGTCAGGCAGAGAAGACAGATGTCACATGTTTTCACTCATATGTAGATCCTCAGAAACTTAACAGAAGACCGTGGGGGAGGGGCAGGGAAAAAATAGTTTCAAACAGAGAAGGAGGGAGGCAAACCATAAGAGACTCTTAAATACAGAGAACAAACTGAGGGTTGATGGGGGTGTGGGGAGAGGGGGAAATGGGGGATGGGCATTGAGGAGGGGACTTGTTGGGATGGGCACTGGGTGTTGTATGGAAGCGATGAATCACGGGAATCTACCCCCGAATCCAACAGCACACTGTATACACTCTTTGTTAGCCAACTTGACAATAAATTATATTTAAAAAACCCCCCAAACTGGGAAGATATTTGGGTGGAGTTTGTGCAATATGACACAATATCATTTAATTAAGGATAAAATCTAAACTCTATAGGAAAACATAAAAGCCTCATAGTTAAGGATAAAAAAAAACGGCAAAGATTATAACGACTGGCCATATCAAGTTTGAGTGAGGAACCTGAACAGCAGTGCATTGCTGGCAGGGATGTGAAATGGTATAAATGCTTTAGAGAACAGTCTGGCAGTTTTTCAAAAAGCGAAAGATGGGGGGCCTGAGTGGCTCAGTCGGTTAAGCGTCCGACTTCGGCTCAGGTCATGATCTCCCAGTTCATGGGTTTAAGCCCCGCGTTGGGCTCTGTGCTCACAGCTCGGAGCCTGGAGCCTGCCTTGGATTCTGTGTCTCCCTCTCTATCTGCCCCCCTTTCAAAAATAAATAAACAAAAAAATTTTTTTAAATAAAAAGAAATGAAAGACATCCGCCACAGCCAGTCCACTCCTGTACACGCATTGCCCACGAGAAAGACAAGCACATTTCCACGCAAGATTTGCACAACTCAAATGTCCAGCAGCAGGTAAACAGAGAAACCCAGTATGATGTATCCGTACGATGGAATACTACGCGGTAACACAAAAGGAAGGAACTGTTCACAGAGGCCACAACTTGGGTGGTTCTCAAATCAATGATGGCAAGGGGTACCTGGGTGGCTCAGTGGGTTAAGCGTCTGACTTCCGCTTGGGTCATGATCCCACGGTTTGTGAGTTCGAGTCCCGCGTCGGGCTCTGCATTGACAGTGCTGAGCCTGCTTGGGATTCTCTTTCTCTCTCTGTTCCCCGCCTCCCCCTCAAAACATAAAAAGAAACTTAAAAAATACAATGATGGCAAGAGAGAGCCTCATACACACTGTACGATTCTATCTTTATAAAACCCGATCAAGTGCAAACTAATCTATCCAGAGAGAAGGCAGATCAGTGGTTTCCCAGGAGGGGGACAGTGGAAGGGAGGAGGTACGAAGGGAGTACCACTGGCTAAGTGAGGGTTCACCAGAGGGTGGAAGGGTGAGGGTCCTAAGTGTTCCCCCTGGGGCAGTATCTCGGGGCGGGGGGGGGGGCGCCTCTCAGGATGACCAAGAGAGGCTCAGGATGAGGCTAGTGCATATGTTACAGGACACAGAAGTTTCCAGAAACACCAACAGATAAACACAAACATCTTTCATCCACATCACTTTTAGATTTAATTTTGCTGGAACAGGCTGTCAAAGGCTTACAGGGCACCTGTGGCCCTGCCCAGGAGAACCCAACCTGCAGGAGGGTCTCAGTGGGAAAGAGAAACTTCTGGATAGTCCTGTGGCTGGCTGTAAGGCTGTTCTCTGGAGCCTCTGACAAACAAAACAAACAAAACAAACAAAACAAAACACAGAGGAGTGTGCTGGTTTCAGAACCCCCTTCCTCCCCCAGGTATAGACCAATAAATATCTGTCACCGAGTGTACTTAGAGCTGGAACATTCCACTTGCCAGCTATTTCCCCTTTTCCTCGCCGTCTTCTCTACTGTCCGCTGTTCTCATATACACAGGACGAGTTACGCTCAGCAAGGATACACTAAAACCGCACAACTCTCCAGAGGCCTCAGTGGGAGCTGGTTCCATCCCGGGCTTGTCTCCAGCACGCTGCTGGGCACGGGGGTTGGCAGGGGCGGGGGGTGGCAGTGTCACCACAGGACGGAACCCATCCTTCTGAACGTGTTGGCAGAGGACTGGGGAAGGCTCCAGACACAGGCACGAAATGAAATGGATGGGGAGGAGACGCACCTCCCAGGCACACGGCCTGTCCCCTCCGCAGTCCCTGGGCTGCTCTGGGGCACCCCATCCTCTGACATCCCGCAGCTGGGGGCCCTTCCTCTCAACACCTGTCGCAGGGCCCCCTCCCACCCTGCACCTAGAAAGCCCCCAACAAGTGTCCCCTCCACTGTCTCCTTCTTTTACTCTCAGAGGATGTTGGGCCGGCGACGTCTGCGGGTCATATCGCTGAGGGGCACCAGTGATTGGTGTCCCTGTGCCCAGTGCCTGCTGCCCAGGCCAACCCTGGCTCGTGGGTGCTCATCCCGACCTAAGTGTTCCATCTGAGAAGCAGACATGTCTAGATCTCTGTGCCTGAAGAAGAATTAGAAGAAAGAAGGTGCCAGAGTCCAAGTTCTGGTGCTCCGTGGTTCTGGGTCCTGGAGGAGCATGTCCCGTTCGGGACAGTTTACCCAGGGCCTGGCACAGAACTGGTGCCAGACCATGCTCCAGGAAGCCCGGCTTCCCTTCCCCCTCCTGCCTTCCTTACCCTTACGCCCCATCTGGGGTGTCGCTGGTCTCCTGGACCACTGGGGGCCACCGGGCGGGGAGGCACTGGGATCCCGGCAATTGGCACAGCCCGTACCCCGCACCCCATCCTCCACCCCGCCCCCACTTCCGGAAGTCCCGCCTGGGGCAGCAGCCACTTTGGTTCCTGCAGAGACACCCCCGGCAGGGAAATGGAAATGTTCTCAGGCCCTGTCTGACCAGGGTCCTGGGTCAAGGTTGGGCCAGACACCTGGCCGAGGAGGAGGGAAAAGAAGTCAGCCCCCCCCCCCCCCCCCCCCCCCCCCACGCCCCGGATCTCTCCTCAGCAGAGTACTTTGCACTGGAAGCAGCTGTCTCTCGTGTCCTCCTCTGCGGACAGCAAATCTGCACATCTGCCCCCAGAAGCTGGCACCCCAGGGGGCCATCCCATTCAGTTTCAGACCTAGGAGGGCCCATCAAATATTTGGGCCTCTTCCTGCATCTCTAGAGGGAGGATGCAGGGAGGGAGGGACCGTGAACTTGCCCCAAAGTCTGCAAAGTCCCTTCTCCTCCCCAAGCTCTCGGAGATCTACCCTCTCGTCAGAGGTGATCTGGGAGGGGAAACTGCCTTCACAAAACACAGAGGATGCCAGAAGGCGTCCGCTTGGGCCACAAGGAAAGCCTTCCACCTTGCATGAAAGAATTTGAGGGACACCCTGGAATTGAGTGTGCCCCTGACCCTCCAGTGGTGATGGGAGCTCTATGAGGGAGAGGTGCTCCTCCCCCCTCAGACCACCTTCCCATCCCCATCCCACCGGGAAACCCTACTGGTCCAGGGATCCCCCCCCCCCCCGACACACCTGCCCAATGAGCAGGCTGGGGGTCCGGAGTTCAGAAAGCAGGTAAGAAATCACACTTTTCATGCTCACACACCACTGTGTTCTTTGGCTTTGTGTTATTTGTGCTTGTCTTTTCTTTTCTTTCTTTCTTTCTTTCTTTCTTTCTTTCTTTCTTTCTTTCTTTCACAAGAAACAAGAATTATTCCTGTAATTGTCTTAAAGGTTAAAATATTATGACAGTTCCCTGATTGGGCTGCTGGGAGAATTAAATGAGATGATACTCCGGGGAACGTCAGTGCTGCTTTCGGGAGCTTTCCGACCGTGCAGGAGGAAGGACTGCGCTCCTGCCAGCAGCGCCTCTGCCTCAGTTGTCCACGGGGAGCTGTCTGGTCCCTTATGCTTGTCACTCATCACATCCTGGCTCCTGGCATCTTCTACGTGACACATTCTCTTACGTGTTCTCCAGGGACGCCTTGCATCCTAATGACACACGAAATCTTGGAGTGGGGATCTTCAGTCATAAAGGACTTTAGGGGTGTGAACCTTGCTAGAATATTCAAGCCCTTCTGCCTGCCGTGCTCCCCCTCCCCGCCCCCAGGCTCCCTTCTCCATCCAGGGCTTGTACCTCTACCCCACAGCCTCAACGTCCAAGGTTGAGTGCTTCTTACCGCGGCCAGCCCGCCTTGGTCTCCAGGGTCCTGTGTCAGGGTGTTCTGTGTCCCCAACCCTGCCTCCTGGCCCTCCTCGCCTGCACACAGGCCTGGGGCCGTCCTGCACGAGACTGGGACCGAACCTCAGCGCTGCGAGTGCAGGAAGTCACTTTTCTGTCCGTGGGCATCCATAATCTTGGGGAACAGAAAACACACCCACAGGGACTGCCGTGAGGATTCAATGAGATAAATGTGAAGCAAACACCTCCGAGACCACAGTGAATTGAAGAGCAGGGAGCAACCAGACGCCCGGGCTCCCGGGGGAGTTGTCCTCACGGCAGAGCTGGAGGACAAGCGGTTCCTTCCGGTCCCCAAGAGGCGGCAAGGGAGGCGCCCCGCTCTAGGGCTTATTCCTATGGAGGCTCCTCTCCCAGCCTGGGACCAGGGGCGGTGGCTCAGCCTCGGAGGTGGAAGGCAAGCTAAATGCCCCCAGGGGAAGATGGAGTTCGGTACTAGAAGTTGCTCTGGGCTGTTCCTCTAAGACGGGGCAGGGCTGTTTCTTTAAGTACTCACGGGCACTCCCTGGAGCTTTCAACAAACAGGATGCAGATTTTCCAAGCCCCCTACCTGGTGACACTAGTTAGAAAATGTCTGGGGATGGGGGTTGGGAGGATGGGGGTGGTAGGACTGAAGATCTTCAGGCTGCTGAGGCTAGGAACTGGCCCTCAGGTGCCTGCAGGAGCCACCCCGAGGCTACGTGGTGCCTCTTGCCCAGCATACTTCCCCTTTGAGCTGGTAGGCGGATCTCGATGCTCCAATGCGCGGTGGGGCTGCCTGGTGACACGGGGGCTAAAATGCGCTGAGGTCCCCAGACCCCACATCAGTGACATCTGTTGTTGGGGTATGGTGAAGAGTGCCTGAAGCCGGCGGTGCCGAGGTGTGCCGGGTCCCCGTGCCGCGACCGGGTCCCTGTGCCGCAATGCGCTGGCTTCCCCGGGCCGCGGTCACTGGCTGTGCTTGCCCAGCTGGCCATCTGGCACGGGCCACCACTCCATCTTTCCTGGTGCTCCCCATCACCAGCTGTGTTCCAGTGCCCAGGTGTGCTCGAGGTCGGATGGGGCTTCACGACCTTGAACCGCCAAGGGCCGTGCTTCGGGACATGGGAGTCCTACACTCACTTTGCTGCTAGCGTCCACATCTTGACAGCTGTGCTGTGCCTTGCGTATTTGCTAAAAGGCTGGAGGGGGGAAGGGCCAAGGGGGACATAGGAATTGCTGTAGACCTTTGCCCTGAAACTGTCCCCAGGGGGGTGTCTGTGACCGGCCCTCCCTATGCCTGAGATGGACCAGTTTGGGATTCTACAAAACTAGAGACTTCAAGACTCATTTCTAGATCTTTTGTGTTCAATAGATACTGTAGTTCAATAAAGCACTGTACAACCAGACCCTCTTAGTACCCCCCCTCCCCCCCAAATCTCTGACACACAGGGTGGGGTGTAGGGAGGGGTACCGCAGTGCCCTCTCCTCAGATAAGAGGAAAGGATGATTTACCCCAAAATTCACTCCAAAAATCTGTGGGCCCCGCTCTGTGGACCCCCATCAAGAAGAGAGTGGATGGATATGTGCACTTCCCCACCCCCCGCCCCCAAGCACCCTCCCAGGCTGCACTTGGTAAGTTCCAATGCTGTGCTGCCCCTTTAAGCCAGCCTGGAGATACTCTGCTCCTTTAAGAGAAGGCCCACTGAGTTGGAAAAGACCACACCGCAGAGAGAATTACCATATTCCTTCTGCCCTCCCGCTGCTTTGTAAATGGCTCTGTCTCCTGGAGGCCGAGCGCTCCCAAAGAATGAGAAGGGACCCACCCTTTGGTTCCAAGAGGGCACAATTCTTTTTTTTTTTTTTTTTTTTTTTTTTTCAGCCCTGGTTACTGTCAAATTGAGCTTTGGGATTCCTGACAAGATTTCGCACCTGCAGGGCTCCCCCAAGACCTCTAAGAGTGCTAACCCCGGGGCAGGATCCGGCAGCCGGTGGCTGGGAAGTGAAGAGAACTTTCCTGTGCCAGGAGCTACACAGGGATTGCAGAGTCTGTCGGCCTATGAGAGGCAACTTCCCTTGGGCTGTGGTTCACCAGTGGCCCGCGGTCCCGCAGCAGCCAGCACCCTAATCCTGCACGAATGCTGAAGTTCACCGGCAGTTCCTCTGGTCTCCCTGCCCCACCCCTAGCCGACTGCGGTTTGTGCCACGGTTCACCATGACTTGCCAGGTTTGACTCCAATTCTTGGAGTGGGGTGTGACCATTGCCCAGGTCCAGGCGACTGTTTTCTGGCTCCTTCCACCTGGAGTGAGGGGGAAAGAATATAGCAATCGCGAAGCCTCTCCTGGACAACTTTGGTTAATTTCATTCTTAGGGCAGCTCCTTAAAGCAGGTTTGGGGTGCTCTGTTCCTTTAATTAGAGGAAAAGCAAAAGCCGACTGAAATCCAAAGGTGGCTCGGTACTCCCCTTACTGTTTTGCAAATGGCTTTCTCTGCCTGAGGTGGGTCTGCCCTGCAAATGAGCTCTGTATCCCTCTCCTCTTTGTGTCCTGGAGTCCAAAGAAATGGGATCTCTGGGAGAGACTCGGCACTTGAAGCATCTTCCCAAGACCTTTAGCTACCTCTTTGGGCAAAGAGAATGACCTGCTGCTCGTTGGGGTCTGCCACTTGCCCGCGGTCCACCGGGTGCCCGCGGTCCTCCACTTGCCCGCGGTCCACCGGGTGCCCGCGGTCCGCCACTTGCCTGCGGTCTATTGGGTGCCCGCGGTCCACCAGGTGCCTGTGGTCCTCCACTTGCCCGCGGTCCACCGGGTGCCCGCGGTCCGCCACTTGCCTGCGGTCTATTGGGTGCCCGCGGTCCACCGGGTGCCCGCGGTCCGCCACTTGCCCGCGGTCCACCGGGTGCCCGCGGTCCGCCACTTGCCCGTGGTCCACCAGTTGCCCGTGGTCTGCTGTACTGTCATGCTGTAGTATTCTAATTGCCACATCAGATCTGCCCCGATCCCCTTGGCTTCCCGTTCCTTCTTTGCTTGGAGGAGGTTCTCTGTAGCACAGCTCACCGTGATTTACTACCATTCACCCTGGTTTGTGACTTTACGGGTCTCTGCGATTCTCTGGTCTGCAGGATCGCATCGTGAAGAATCTGCAGGTAATCACACCAGTCCCAGTGGTCCCTGGGTGACTTTGTTCACCACTTTGAAATTTGCTGAAAGTCTGCAGTGGAAATCGCTCCTAATTTAGGGAAACTGTTCAGAGGGTCGCATCCCAAGAATCCAGTTCTGCTGAGAGCCCATCTGAAACCCCAGTTGTTTTCCCTCCTGGTTTGTGTGGTCCTGACACTGGCCCCGTGATTGAGAGGGGCCAGCTTGGGGTTCTCCAAAACTGGAGGACCGAAGACCCATTTCCTAGCATTGTGCTAATGGATAAATGAAATACACGTCATGGTATAGTCACTGAAAACACTATGGACCATTAGTGTGCCAGGACCAACCCCTTCAGGAAATACAAAATTCCAGATCCGCCGGTGGGGCGCAGGTGACCATGCTGGCGTCTCCCCACTTCTGGGGGGGTTAGTGTAACCAGAATGGCTTTGCCTGCATTGCTATTAAACGTCTTGTGTCTGCTCTGTGTCCAGTGCGGGGTGTTGGAGAGCTGCCACACCTAGATGAATTCCGTCAATTTCATCCTTACCGCCTGCCGGGGTCATCCTGTTCCTTTCAGAAGAAAAAGGCTAGCATTGAAAAGACCAACTCACCTCCTGACCTCCAGCAGTGGAGCTACCCCCACCCACTGCCCCGTAGTTTTGCAAATGGCTCTCCCCAGCAGAAGCCGGAGCAACTGGGGACTGGCTTCATCTGCCCCGAGGATGGGCTTGGTGGCACCCTTCTCTTTTGGGCTAGGGATCTGAGTTACTGAGTTTTGGGATCTGCGTAGGGTTGGCACCTGTAGCTCTACCCTTTCAGCAAACAGAGCACCGCCCTGCTGCACCGCGAGGGGGCTGCTGGGCAGTGTGGGAGCCAGGGTGATATTCACGCCTCAGACTCAGGAATTGCCAAGAGTTTGTGGGCCTGTAAGAGGAGGCTGCGCTTGCCAGGAAGGGGTATGCCAATGGCCTGCGGTCCGCCAGTCGCCCGCGGTTCGCCAGCTGCCCGCAATCTGCCACGCCGTAATCCTGCAGCGGCGTAATTGGCCACACTAGTCTGCCCTGGCTCCCCACTTCCCGGCCCTTTTTTGCCTAGATGCATTTCCCTGCAGCACAGTTCACTGTGATTCACCGCAATTCGCCACGGTTTGTGATTTCATGGATTGCCTCGATTCTCTCGGTTCCGCGGGTTATCTACGGTCCTCGGGCAACTTTGTGCTCGGTGGCCAGTATTTGCCGAAAGGCTGCAGCAAAACTGCTCCAGGCCCTGGTTTTTCACCTCCCCCCATCGGAAACTCTGCATTTCAAGAGCAATTGATACTTGACTCTTAGTCGACCCTCCCCCTAGGCTCATGGTTACCAGTGAATTATTAGCCCTTGGTGGGGGGTGGTGGAGCCAGATAGGGGCTGAGCCTCCTCTGCTTTCCCAGGCGGATTTCAGCCTTCTGGGCTGTCCGAGCAGAGGCGGTGGAGTCCTGGGGGTCCTGTCAGGGCTTAATGGGATGCCAAACTGGGTATCGCACTCCTAGACAAGGCCTGGGCTGCGTCACGTGATGCAGCAGCTCCCCTCACCCCAACACACAAGCTCTGTCTGGCTCAGCTTTATCTCCACGAGATGGACCTTGACCGTTTCCTAGACCCAAGGGTACAGGGACTCAAGCTGCGTGTTACCGGAGGAGGAGCCGCTCTTGGTCCCTGGCACCGGGCAGAGCCCTGGGTTCTGCTTTTCCAGAAGGGAAGGCAATAGCTGTTGGGAGACAGAAGAGGCTGGTGAGGGAGGACACTGCTACTCATTGAGAATAGTTTCCGTGCCCCCTGAAATGCGCGTCTCATCGGATGAGAATTTTGCGACAATTGGGTCCCTTTCAGTGGAGAAGTCGCACTGTGAAGAATTGTCTGCCCCTGACTTTTCTTGCTCCCTGGCGCCCAAGTACAGGAAGTGCCCCGGTTAGTCCTGAGTGGTGCCCTTTTCCCTTTGACCTTTGACCGTTGACACTGACCTGCTGCCAGTGACAGCAGGAGAGACTATTCTGCGGGACCCAGCCCAGTGAGCTGCCCCCTACCCCCTTCCCATGCAGGTCCCGGGCCCCAGCCGCTGGGTTCCTTGTCCCCCAAGAGCTCTTCAAGCCAGTGACTTGGCTGGGGCAGTGAGTAGGCCTGGCTGTCCACACACTGGCCCTCGTCTCAGAGCCGGGGAAATATGGGCAGGTGTCTGGGCTTCTGAGAACCTTGGCTGAGGCATGTGTAAAAGGGAAGAATGGCAGGATCTGGGGGTAGAAATAAGAACGTGACACTCTGTCGGGACCCAGGAAATCACGATAACTTCTAAGGCGAAGTCTCAGCTGCTTCCCCAGGGACCCCCAGAGAAACCTCCTCCAAGTGGTGTTGGATCGGGTGCCAGCCCCTTCCCAGGCTCTAGGAGGTCACAGAGGCTCCTTTGCCAGCCTGGGGCGCGGGGTGGTGCCGGCTTAGCCCAGGAAGAGGACAGAAGTGCCCTCCAAGGGGAAGTGGTATTTGGTCCCAGGGCTGCTCCCCGCTGGGGTTGCTCGGTCCCTTTAAGAATGGAAAGAACTCCAGCATTGCAGTTTTCAAGGCCCCATCCTGGTCCTGCTGGTTTGCAAATGACGGCGTCTGCAGTGGGGGAGGGGGGAGGCTGAAGGCTGCCCATCCCCCCCCTACCGCCGCTCTGCCCTGAGGACAGAGAAATAGGCTTTAGGGTCCGGGGGTCTCCGAGGAGGCACGGTGTTTTGTGGGTTCACCCTGAGAACGAGCACAGAAGCCTCGTGGGCACTTCTGGCTGGCCACGCTTATCCTCTGAGCAAATGGACAGGGAACTTTGGGACACGCAAACGTGTGACGGGGCTGCTTGGTGTCTTTGGAAATAGGACAGTTTGAATGCTGTAGGCTCCAAATCTGCAGACTTGAACCACTGGTGGGCCTGTGAGGGGACGGGTCACTTGGCTGGCGCATTGTGGCTTGCAAGTTGCCTGCCTCCCGTGGCCGTGCTGTGGCTCGTCAGGACTCACATGGCCGCCCGCGGTCCCTGGTTGGTGGTGCACAGGCACCTGCTGCACTGGCCGTGGGGCCTTGGTGTCTAGGGGCAGGGCCTGCTCGGGTCCACAGCATCGGGGAGCACCGGGATGGCGGGGCTGGAGTTCTCCGGGCTTCACGGCGACTCCCTGCGGCGAGCCCGCACCTCACCGCAGCTTGGTCAAGGAATAGGGGCAACATCCTCCCCCTCCTGGTGTTTGCTGAAGAGCTGGGCGGGAGCCGCTTGCAGGCCTTACTCTCAGGGCAGGAAAACCCAGTTCTTCCGTGGAGGGTCAGCTCAAACCGATTTCCGTGCGGAGTTCTAGACCAACCGCAGTGCTCCCCTCCCAGGCCAAGCGTCGGGGGCATGTGGGTCTTCTCATATGTACAGCGGGAGAGATCCATAGCCCGCAGACCGGAAACTTGTGCCCAGGTGATGCTCCAGCCTCCTGGGGGATCTCTGTCACCCGTGTGACCAAGATCTCGGCTCAATCCTGACCCTTTCTTTGCATGTTCCGTGCTGTCCCGATGGGCAAGAGAGTGGGGAGAAATGGAGGATGCGACCCAGCAAGGAGAAGAAGTGCCCCCCGGCCCAACTCCCAGGTCTGCTTCTCGCCGGCTGTTATCTCTGTGCCTCAGTTTCCTCGTCTGTAAACGGGCGCGATAAGGCGCTTGGTTCTGCGGCGTGGCCAAGCGAGCCAGCGACAGGCTCCGGGTAAGCGCAGGGAAGCGTAGTTGTCCGTTTGCCGACTCCCAGCCATCGTTCTGCACCTCTGCACACTCGCCCAGCCGTTTCTGCGGGAGTCGTTTCTAGAGGAAATGGCCGGGCTGAGGCTCACGTGCTGTTAGCCGTTGGGTCTGCGCTTCCAGAGTGCCCTCCGGAGAAGTCGTGCCCGCGTAGACCGCAGACGCAGTGGAGGGCTGATGAGGAGCTGTGTGTGGTGGGGCGGCCGTGGTATTTTCATGGTGGTTCTCCCAACAGTTTAATAAAAGAATGTAGATCTGAGAAGACAAACCGGAGAAGTCCTGCGGGGGCAGTTGGACACGGTCCAAATCGAACGTTCCCTTTTCTTTGTTTTCTGCAGGGGTGACCCTGGCCTCTGGGACCCAGAGCCTTGCCGGCCGTCACCCCCGGCTGCAGGCTGGGGGCGAGGGGGGCTGGAGAGTCACAAGCTGAACTTGGCGAAGCGAGGCAATAAAGGCACCTTCAGTGCTCAGTCTTGCTGGGAGCAAATAAACCTTGGCACAGAGTTGGGAGGGACGAGAAGGGGTTGTTTTTTGTTTTTGTTGTTGTCATTGTTTTCACTTTATTCAGAGGGAACACGGGTTCACGTGTGAAATCTCCATCAAGGGGAACACAGCTCTGCTCGCCTTTGCTCGGCACGGATTTCTAGGGCCTCCAGGCAGCCTCATCCCAGATCCTTGGTTCAGAGATCCCACCCCAGCCTGCCGGGCGCGCAGCCTTGGGGGGCGGGGAGGGTGAGGCCATCTTGATTTGATTCAGGGGCTCCCAGAGCAGATGTTAAAGTCCCTCATATCTTGCTTCTGCCTCACGCTGCCTTCCACCGAGGTTCCAAATGCAGGCACAGCATCGCCTTTAACATATGGGAATGTGCCGACGACTTCTGCCAAGCGCCCAGCCCCCCTTCCCCGAGCCCAGCAGCAAGGCTGGGGGCTGGGGCGTCCCCAAACATGAGTCTTCTGGTCCAACACAGACCCTCACACGTTTCTTGGGCAGGAGGGGCACAGCAGACCCCCTCTTCTGGGCTGCCTTCCTGGAGCCCAAATCCTAGTCTTAAGTCACAGAATGTGCCAGGACCCCAGGGAGGCCCGGAGTGACGAAGGGCTTGCTCCTGTGGCTCCTCTCCTTGGGGCAGAGACAGCCTCCCCGTTAGGGTGTATGACCCCCGTTTCTCCCAGCCCACGTCACCCAAGGGGGGGCATCACCACACGCACAGGGACAGCATATCCATCAGGTTCCTGAGCACCTGCTCCATCTCTGCCTTATTCATTAGGGGTTGTGTGTTCTGTGCCTCCGCTCTCCAGCGAGCACGACTTTTGGACTACGTGAGCCCCGTGAGACTGTGGTGGCTGGGATGCTGGCAGAGAAGCCTTCTCTCAGGAGTCAGAGCCGTGGTCCCGGCCCCTTGCTGGTAATCTCAGCCATGGCCCTTCCTAGGTGGGACTGGCCCAGCATGTCCGCCAGACAGAATCCCGGGACGGGGCAGAGAGCAGCTTGCAGGGTGCGGACATACTCTTTCCCTAGAGAAACCTCGCCCAGAGAGAGGGTTTGAGTAGGCTTGCCACGGAGCGCCTGGTGGCCTTGACCCCCTGCTCCCTCCCCTCCCCTCGGCTTCCTTTCTAGCCTGGCGGGAGAGGACAGCCTATATACAGTTCCCCTGGCCACTTCCCGACCCCCGTCGGTCCAGATCCACTCAGGTTCCTCCAAATCAAGGCCCTCTTTGGGCTGCAGAAACCAGCCACCAGTGCGGGCCTGGGTCTGTGCTGGTTCAGGGCGTGTGTGAGGGCCCTGTGTGAGCCCCCAGGGCCGGGGCTGGGGTACACACTGCAGCCTTTCAGGGACGGCTCGGGCTGGGCAGCCAGACAGTTTTGCTTGGATCTCTGGGGCGGCCACGTGGCCATACGTTCAACGCTCGGAGAGGCCTGTGCCCTGAGCCAGCCAGAAAGTGACTTACAGCTGAAAGCAGGGTTTGAACGGCTCCTGCCTTGGGGAGGCCCCTCAGAGTAAACAGTAAGAATTTCTGGGAAATGTACATAAGGCCAGACTGTTGGGAAAGATGCGGGCCCAGAATTCCTGAGCCTCAGCCCCAGGTGAGAGGTGCCAGCTTTTCATGGCCATCCCAGCCCCCCCGTGGCTCTGTCTTCTAGTTAAGTGACAGTTCTCTATTTGCCGATTCCTCCTTCCTGGGGAGAACAGAACGGCTGGCTCATCCGGGGGCCTGGGCTGAGCACACTGTCTACCTGAGGTCCAAGTAGAGGCAGCCAGAGGTGAGCCTGGCGCACAGTAGGTGTGCAGCCCAACCCCTCTGAGCTTCATCTGGCAGACGGCACGTCCCGTCACCTGTCACTGTCTCCCTAGGGGCTAAGGCAGTGCCGGCCCTAGGCACCCCCGTGTTTCCAGAACCGAATGAACGGATGCACGAAACACAACGATCTGGAATTGCCTTTTAAAGTGGATAAAAACTCGGGCTAAAGATGCAGCACCTCAACTGGGGTGTTCTGGGGGCAGCCAGCTTTGAGTATGCCGGCCTGGTTCCACGGCCAGCCGGTGCGCCACCTGCTTGGTGACTGGCTCAGAGAGGCTCCACCACCCCAGCTGTGGACTTTGACCCTGAGGACCCCTCCAGATAATGCGGAAGGCTTTTTGTCCTTCGTAGTCTGTTAGTCTATCTTGCTCTGTGTTCAGAGCAAACCTGCGGCCGGAGTATTGATTTTCACACTTTTTGCAGAGGGGAAACTGGAGACTCAGTGGGGTGATGTGGGCAGGACCCTCCTCAAAGCGCCCAGGGGTCCCAGAGGCCTTCCCACAGCCCTCCACCCCCAACGGTTCCCAATGGCGGAGGGTGTCTGGGTTGGGAGCCAGTGGGAGCAAGCTGGTCTTTGAAAGGCGGCCTTTGTTTGCTTTCCTTTATCATCAAAAGTGCAAGGGCAACCCCGTTTACCTAAAGGCAGGCGCCTTTAAGCTCATCCTTTCTGCAAACACCTAAAGGGTATGTTGAACATTTGAGCCTGTGTCTCAGAGGGCAGACCGTTTGCAGAGCATAAGCCTGAGCAAGTTGGTAGGTGGGGGGCGAGACACTGAGGCCCGCAGTGACCTGTGGTGTTCTGAAATGACCCTCAGTGCCCGGCAGTCACCTCCGGTGGTGAAGCGACCCCAGTGGGGGGTGGGGTAAACGAAGTTTTTCAGTGGGCGCTCGGGCTGCAAGATGTGTCTGCATTCTGGCTCCGGAAAGGGTGTGCCGCAGGGGCTGGTGTGGACGGTGCCTCGTCACCCACAGGATTTTTGCCACTGTGCCTGTCCTGGGACTGCTAAGATGGCAAGGCGCACGACTCTCCTCTGCTAGGCCCAGAGCAGTGCCTTCTCAACCAAGAGGCTGTGGCAAAGATTTCGTGCTCTGCAAGGTGCTCGTTGAGAGGCGGGTACTATTATCATCCCCATTTTTTTTTTTTTAATTTTTTTTTTCAACGTTTATTTATTTTTGGGACAGAGAGAGACAGAGCATGAACGGGGGAGGGGCAGAGAGAGAGGGAGACACAGAATCGGAAACAGGCTCCAGGCTCTGAGCCATCAGCCCAGAGCCCGACGCGGGGCTCGAACTCACGGAGCGCGAGATCGTGACCTGGCTGAAGTCGGACGCCCAACCGACTGTGCCACCCAAGCGCCCCTTATCATCCCCATTTTACAGATGAGGAAGCTGAGACACAGAGAAGCCTCAAGGACTCACGCAGAGCCGAGCTGCTCGTAAGGGGTGGTGTCAGAGTTTGAACCCTGGTCTGACGTCAGATCCTGCACCGTCACCTGTCACCCACTCTGCCAAACGGCCCTGCCTGCTTGTGTCTCACTGGGGACAACAGCAGAGAAGACCGGAAGGAGGCAGGCCAAGTGTTCTGGACATATTTTTTTCTCTGGAAGATCCCTTTCCCCCCTGAACTCGCAGACTGCATCTCAGATCCCAGACTTTGAGATGGGCGGTCGTGCTGAGGAGGAAGTTGGCCCTTGGTGGCTGGGGGGGAGGGGGGTGGAGGGTACTGGGCCAGGTGGCTGTGCTAGGGTGGCCAGCCTGGGCCACAGAGAGCCCACAGGGCTCAACCAACACTCTGCAGGCAGAGAAGCTTGTTTCTGTTTTCTTTCTGGCCAATTGAGCCCAGCCCCAAACTGTGGGATTCAGCAGCCAACCTCTCATTTTGGAGACAACAGTGTTCAAGGTTGTCCTGTCCACAGAGAAGGGTTTCTACGTGCCTGTAGCAGGACAACAGAGTGCATATAGCACAGACCTTTGCTCATTGGCCTAGCAGCTTCACTGGGTTTACTTTTTTTTTTTTTTTAAGTTTATTCATTTATTGAGAGAGAGAGAGAGAGAGAGAGAGAGGGAGAGAGAGAGTCCCAAGCAGGCTGTGCACCATCAGCACAGAGCCTGATGCAGGGCTCCAACTCACGAACCGAAAGATCATGACCTGAGCCTAAATCAAGAGTTGGACGCTTAACCGACTGAGCCACCCGGGAGCCCTAAGATTCACTTTTTAAAAAATTTTATTTTTAATTTAATTTAATCATCTTCTTCTTTTTAAAAGGAGATACAGGTTATTGAACACACTGCAAGGGAGCGGCAGGCAGGACAGCAAAGGAGACACTGTCTGGCCTCACTTATTTTTTAAATTACAAGATAAATTTATGCTTCCTATAAAATAAATGCAAACAACAACAAAAAACCCCAAGAAGATCTCTCTGTGCACGCTCTTCACATCCTATAGCTGGGGACACCCATGGTGAATACAGTTCATTTTTTCTCCCATTTAATCTCACCACCAAAAGGAGGGAGGCGTTTTATCCCCATTCTACAGATCTTGAAAATGAGGTTCGGGAGGTCGAACCAACAACCCCAGGCCTCACGGGCAGCGAGTAGACTGGCATCCGGGGTCTGATCAGGCCCCAAACCCTCAACCACCAGGCGAGACTGCAGGTTTACCCTAGAGCTGAGAAAGAAGGCTGGTGGTCAGCCTTGTGATCACAGGGCCACCGTCTCCTTGTTTCAGGTAGCATGGGCCGCTGCACAGAGTGGCGGCCGCCTGCATGCCAGGCTCTGCCTTCCATTGGCTTCTCATCTCCTTTTACCGCCAGGATAGCATGGAGCAGCAGGACGCATCATCCCTTTTCATGGTGGAGACACCCCTCGTCCCCCCAGCCTCTCATGTAGGAGTCACGTAGACATGCTTCCTTCTGTCTGTTTCCTGGAAGCTAAGGGGCTGGGGGTTCCTATGTTTGCCCATGCCATGGACATCCCAGGGTCAACAAGGGAGGACTGTGTGCCCCTGGGACCCCTGCCCACGGCCTCCTTGTGCATAGGGTCCCTAATTGCACAGTCTCCTGGATGCCCTTGACTCTCAACCAGTGAGCTGGTGGCTTCGGGGTGAGGCTGAGACACAGCTATCACCAGGCTTGGCCCAGGGAGGCCGACTGTGCTCTCGGGAAGGATCGAGACCTTGAATGTTTAAATTGAAAGCGTGCCCAGAATTGGCCCCCTTCCCTCTGCCGTTAGGAAGACAGGTCTTGCTACAGTCATCACTGAAATCTAGTACAAATGTCTTCTCTTGGAGCCTCTTGGGTGGGGTGGTAGTTTTTCAACTGTCAGCAATCTTTTAGTTTAAAAAAAAAAAAAAAAAAAAGCAAACTTTCCAGTCCTGTTCTACCTGGAATACATTTTCTTCTCTGGGGCCCCTCCCCCAGGCCTTCACCATTCTGTCAACACAGTAAAGCCAGCCCCCTCCCTAGCCGCAGGCCGCTGAATGAAGCCGTTCTTTGCTCCACCGAAGGAAATATTTCCATGGAGTTGGGCCAAGAAAACCCCTTGCTTGAATCCGGGGGCTGGCCCACGCCCAGAGCCAGGGGGGCTGCGTGGGGGCGGGGAGGGCCAACCTGGCCACCTTTCCTCCTGTGGGTCTGTGACTTCTAAAATCCAACCCACGGTAGTGGCCTGTGTCGCCAAGGTCCCATTCTTGGCCAGGCTCATCCCCTGGTAAAGGGATTTCTCTAGGGCCCTCCTGTCCGAATGAAACCATTTGAAGGTCACTTTTTTTTTTTCCTTTTCTTTCTGTTGTTACCAACTCAGAATTTTTTCACCGCTTGTGCAGGTTCAGGAGAGCCCTTCCAGAAGTCGGGTGTGGCTGTGGGGGCTGTCCCAGCCCTTCCATGCCCACCCCGTTTTTTTTAAGTTTACTTATTTTATTGAGAGAGAGAGAGAGAGAGAGAGAGAGAGAAAGCGCATGCACACACACAAGCAGGGGAGGGGCAGAGAGAAAGAGGGAGAGAGAATCCCAAGCCAGCTGTCCACCATCAGCAACAGGGTCCTACGTGGGGCTTGAACTCACGAACCGTGAGATCATGTCCTGAGCCGAGATCAAGAGTCTGGACTGCGTCACCCAGGCGCCGCCCCGCCCGCCCCATGTTTGAAAGCCTCTGTCCAGGCCCTGTGTCCGGAGTCTCCTGATTTTTATTTATTTTAGAAAAAATTTTCATATTTCAGGTCCCTAAGGAAGAGGCTCAAGTGGTCAGTCCGTCATCTTGCACTGCTGCATTTTTTAAAAATGCACATTTTAAAAGCAATACATAGAATAGAAAAATCCATAAAGGTAGCAGTCACCCAGAATCTATTCACCCAGACCAACAAATGGGTTTGGGGGGGTCTTTGGGGGTAATCTGGGCTATCACTTTCCTGTTCTTTTTTATTGGCTCTGGTCATGGAAAGTACTAGTAAAGAACAGCGTCTGCCCTCTCTCCCGCATACCATAAATCCCCAGAGTGAAACATACATGAGCTGCCTCGAAGCCCAGCAGTCTACCGGGAAGTAAGCTTTATCCTTGGCCTTTTGCAAAACGCACTGACTTTTATTTGCCTTTTAATACCTACAATTTGACAAACTCCTCTATGCAAAGGTTGAGGCTGCACCCAGAACTCAGGTTTCAGGGAAGCAGGGCGTTCCTGATATCGGTGTCCTGGATAGAAGTCCACGTGTGCACAGACAGCCGTGTCCTCAGCTCCCCAGAATCACGACATCTGGCAGAGAGCCCCCCCCCCCCCCCGGCCGAAGCATCCAAATCACAGGGAATGTGGGTATGAATCATGTTTGGATAAGTGACCAGAAGTAAAAAGTGAGCCCCTCGTGCAAGTCCTTAAATGCTAAAGAGGTTGGACTTCATTTTGAAGGCAAAATCAGGTTCCCAAGAGGGACGCCTGGCTGGCCGGCTCACTTGGTAGAGCATGGGACTCCTGATCTCAGAGTTGTGGGTTCGAGCCCCACGTTGGGAGTAGAGCCTACTTGAAACTTCCTGAGGGGTTGTCAGCATCAGAACAACAGGTCATTGTGCATTCTACAAGAGCCACTGTCAATTCCAGGACCCCCAGAATATGGGACTATTGTTCATTTGATAAGTTCTCCCAAATCCTTGACGGCTGGACGTCCAATCTCTCACCTTATAGGAGGCAGAGAGGCTGTACCAGACAATGCCCAGGCTTCCTCACCCCAAAATAGCTTCATGGGAAGTCCCTCTGTATGCCCTGCCGCTTCTCTGATTTTGGCTGAGGTCTACAGGAGGGATGGAAAAGGGGTTCAGGGATGTGTGATTTGGGGGACTTGGAGCCGCCAGAGGCTGGCACTGGCACTAGAGTTTCGGAAGGCATAGCCTCACGCAGCCAACTGTGGGAGGTGCGGAAGGAACCTCAAGAGATTTCTGGGGAACACCACTATTCTAGGGGTATCTGAAAGGCTGGGAAAATCTGCTTAGAGGAACAGTCACTCAGGGGATGCCGTTTTGTAAAAGCTTGCAGTGTGGTTTTTGAGAAGAGGGTCCATTTACCCATGGCTAGGGAGACTGATATAGGAGGACCTTGTCTTCATCTGCTGGCCAAATCTTAGGACGTTTGTACACTTGCCCACAAGTATGTACATGTGGGTAGGAGACTGCTCACACAGCTTTTGAGGGTTCCCAAGTATGAATTAAAAAAAGAAGAAAAATGTGTGCTTTGAATTAGATCTATGTGAAAAAAAAAAAAAAAAAGGCAACAGGCTAAGCCATGCGTCTGGGACACTGGCTCTCCTCCAGGGCGCTTGAGAGAGAGCTGGGTTTCGGCATGTACAGAAAGAAAACGAACCATTTCTCAAACCTGGATTTCCTTGTCTGTTTTGTCCTATTGATATCAACCTGAGCCCTCAAATGTCCTTTTTTGACCAAGGGAAGCATGCACGACATTGCTCAGATTGAGAAACAGTTTGGATCCAAATATGACCATAGATTTGGCTCTTTCAAGTTATTTCTTCCATTGCTTTGGACCAATAAATATTTAAAAAGTTAGGTTCTGAGCTCCAGAAAAGCCAACAAAAACATTTAAACATATGGATATCTTTTTTTATTGTGGTTAAAACCATGCTCAGTAGAGATTAGTTTACAGCAGTGTTTTCTTTCTCTCTTTGCTTTTTTTTTTTTTCCTATCTTTTTCTTTCTTTCTTTCTTTTAGGAAGCCAGAAGGATAAACATGTTGCCATGGTGTTCTGTTTAAAATAAAATACAATGGAAAGAAAAGCAGAATGATGAAGTAACCACATGGCCTGCAGGATACACCTGATACTAATTACTGTCATGCAGAATGTTCTGGAAGACATTTGACTCGCCTGATGTATACATTCAAATCAAGCAAAGCAGGACTGGAAGGCTCCTTGGGGACCATCTTGTCCAACTCTTTCCTTTTTCCAGATGAGGAAATAGGGGCCCAGCGAGAAGAAGGGCCTGGACCTCAGCCTCCCAGTTAGGAGGGAGTAGAGCCGGGATTCAACCCCCCGGGGGGTTTTGGTCGGAAACACATAATTTCCAGGGTCCTTTTACCTTGGCCTGTCAGCGAGACCCTGAAAAAGAGGAGTGGGCTTTACCGGTAAACTCGGAGCACAGGGCTTCGGAGCCAGAGAGCCGAGAAAAAAAGCAGAGAGGCTGATTGCACTAGGAGGCCCAACTTTCCTCGTGGGCGCCGGGCCCTGAGAAGAGAGAGGCGCATTGGATGTCTGGAGTTTCTCCTTCCAGGGCCTCCCAGGGGCACCCAACCGAGGCCGGGGGCTCCTCCTGGAGCATCCACTCATGTCCTTCTGGGGCTGCAGGGCTGACGCCAGGAGGCACTGTGTCTACGACAGCCTCCAGGGGCCCGGAATGCGTGGCTACTGACGCTCTCTGGTGGCCGCCCCGTCTCCCACGCAGGCCTCCCACGCGCGGCGGGCCAGCGGGGGCCCCCGTGACAATGCGCACCCCTAGCCTCTGCCCCGGAGAGGCTAGCAACCGGGCCTGCCGGCGTCTGATTGGCTGCGCAGGCCTGACGACAGGGGCTCCTGGGCGCTGATTGGTCGCGGCCAGCTCCGGCTGTTTCCTAGCTATTAATACCGAGGCTAATAAACGTTCTCCTGTTGACAAGGATGCTCGGAGCCATGATTTTTTGAAGCTCTCTTGACGTCTGCGGCTGGTGCAGGCCTTTCTGTCTCGCGAGTCCTGCTGGGGACTCTAGTTTCTGGGGCTCCTTGCATGGTCCCCAGGCTGTAAATTGGGTGTTCTCTTTCTCCCTCCCATTACCTGACACTTTCGGGGGGCTTCCTGCCATGCCCCCCCCAAAGCGCACTTTATCTTCGTCTCCCCAACAGCGCACCTGCTTCATCTATAAACGACTCCCCCGCCCAAGGCTCGGTGTCTCTCGTGACCTGGTGGTCCACTCTCAGCTCCGTGTCACTACCCGTGGGCTTACAAATAGCTCTGTCCCTTCTTTTCAGCCCCGGAGTCTCCTGTGTGTGTGAAAGCCACCTGGCAGGGTCGCCGCGCATGGGGGGCTCGCTCTGCAGCGGCTTTGAAACCCCCCAGGAGGCGCGGGGGAGCTGCTCTACCTTGAGGGTCCCCGCAGGGCCCCTCTGCCTGTCCCCTTTGGGACCCATCACTCATCCTCACCCCTCTTCTGTCACCAGGCGCTTCATCCTTGCCCTCCGGCTGCCACCCACCTGTCACCCTAAGATAGATTCTTAGTCCCTTTCAACAGCATTTTGACCTTTTCGAGAGGACATTTGATTGACGGCCCTGCCCGCTTTGCCACTCGGTGCCCGGCAGAGCTGCCGAAGGCGCCACCTGTTACGGATTAAATCTCATGTGCCAAGTCCCGGAGCACGAGGCCGTGCAAGCTATGTTCTGCAGCAACATGTGTCGCTGCCTGTTTCTCCGGGGCGGTATGGGGCGGGGGGGGGGGGCTTCTCAAAGTGTATGTGTGTGGGGGACCCCCCCCAATGGGGGGGGGGTACCCCATGCATCTTCAAGCGGGACACAGTCCTCCTCGAAAAGTAGTTTCCCTAGAGGGACACGGCTCACGTCTAAATTATTCTCACGCCCCCTCGTTAGGGGGGGTACCCCCTCGTTGACGTGTGGGAAACAGACCCCCTGGCAGAGGAAGGGACATTGGCAGGTTCTCACACGCAGGTTGTAAGCGGCAAAGCCCGGGACTCAAAACCTGGTGGTGGTGGTGGTGGTGGTTTTTCTGCTCTGCCGAGCCTTCCGTGTCAAAGATAGCCAATCAGAAATAGACGGGTGGGCAAAAAGGGGGTGACAGCCGCCGACTTACATTTGGGTCCCGGTTACCTCGCTCGGGGCGTTTTATTTTTCCAGGACAATAAGCAGAAAGCATCGTTTTCTCTCCCTAAGCCGCATCCTCTGATAGAGGTTCCGAAATTGTCAGGTGTGTGTCCGCTGTCCCCAGCGCCCCGGCTTTACCCTCGGCCCGCCAGGGGAAAACCGTCCCTTGTCGCGTTCTCCCAGCGAATCGCGCCGGCAGATCGCCCTGCTCGGTGAGCGGGGCTCCTGTCGGGAAAAAGCACCAGCGAACACAGGGTGTTGGTCATGGCGGCGAGGGGCACTGCGGCAGAATTTTTTCCTCCCTTCTTTGCTGCAATCTGGGTGCGGCTAGAGCAATTTGTCATAGAATCTGGGGGGCTCATTTTTCCGGCCAATCACTTTTGGAGAAATGAGCGCATTGCAGCAGAATGCGCTGACGTCAGAGACCACCCCTTCTGCGCCTCCATATAAACCCCACCCAGCCAGCCCCTAGCGCAGACGGCGGAGAGCTGGGATGGAGCGCGCCTTGGCCCGCCGGCCTTGGCCGCAGCTCCTCGGGAGACCCGGGGCGCCCACGCGAGACTCTCCCCACCTGGTGAGTGGTTGGCCATCCTTGCCCGAAAGGATGTGCAAAACGAAGACTACAGCCCTTCGAGGTTGGGCTCCGTCCTCCTGGCCATGCCGATGACAGACGCCGGGGACCTTCTCCTGCAGGCGGCCACCTCGCCTGGTCCCCGAGTGTCGGCAAATGCAATTCTGTCAGGCAGGAAAATCTCGAGGCACATTTTTTTTTTTCCTGGGGAGGGGGTGGGGGGAATCAGGGCCCTGTTCTTGTCCAGCCCCCTTAGCTTGAGGGCAGGCTGGGTGGTAGGGGCTCGCATTAAGTCGAGTGGGAGGAATCCGATCAGATCCCTGTCAGAATCCAGTATACCGCAGTCTCCCGGGTCTAAAACCCAGATTTTCCATGCTCGAAGCCACCTTTAGAATCACGGAGGGTGGGAGATATGGCGGCGGGTGCATTTTGCATGCCCCCACGAGTTGGGGGGGGGGGGGGAAGCACGTAAAGAGAAGAGTCCCCCGGAGAGGTTTCCCCCCTAATTTTTGGCCAGGTTCTTGGGGGCCTGTAGGCGTGAAGAGTACAGGTTCCCGTCCGCAAGGGACTACGGATCCAAAACACACGGGTTTAGTGCAGAGCAGACTCTAGGCAAAATTTAGAGTAAAATTACGAACCGAGAGCATTTGGTTTCCCGTGATCAATCACTTTAATAGTGGAGAGATATGGCGCCCAAGTGCAGACGTGCCAGGAACCCCCAGGATCAGTTCCGTAGGGGAAGGCGGCTGGGGGGAGGGTCAGATCATTGGGGGCACTGGCGGAATAGAAGCAGGGGGGTGGGTTGGGGTGCAGAGAAGGCCGCGTCCTTAATCTGGGGGAGGCTAATCAAGGGGCAAGAGCGAAATACAGAAAAGGGGGCGTGTTGGAGGGTGTCTAGGTGCTGGGAGTTGGGAATTGGGGGTCGGGGGTCTTTTTAGCATTGCGTGATGGTCGCTAGAAGATTCTGACATGTTGCGGGCTTTTGACTTTTGATAGAGTCGTCTTTTGCCATTTCCTTTGTCCCTGTCAAGCCCCCCCACGCCGCCCCCTCCCCACTCTGGGCCGGCGGGCTTGGGGAGGGGAGGCGCGAGCGGGTTGCTACGTGGCAGGTTTCTGGAAGGTTCCCTCGCTGGCCGCCAGAGGGCGCTGGTGGCACTGCGGAATTTTGGGGGGCGGGGTGGTGAGGGGAGGTGGCCTTTGTTCTTCTGCTGGAGGGGGTCGAGCGCGGGATTTACTGGAGAATTCTGGATTCATTTACCTGAGGGGGGAATGTTTGGAGATCTTGGGGTGCACTGGGGAGCAGCCGTAGCATTCGCGCTGGGGCAGAGATGTCGTGATTCGCACTGGCTGTGTGACTTAGGGTGTCGTGGGAGAGCGTGGATGCAGATTAGTTTATTTTGGTTGGCATTGGTTTTGGGGTCTTATGAAGGTGGGGCTTATTTGAGCAGGATGAAGAGGTCGTGAAATTGTTCATTAGGTGCCATCGTGCAGGGTCTTGAAATTCTTGCTGTGGTCAAGAAGGGGAGGTGAGACTTGGCGGGGGGGGGTGGTCTATAGGGCTCTGGATGATTGTAGGTGGTTTTGCCTTTATATTATTTTTTTTAGTAATACTGTTTTTTGCATCACGTGTCCAGAGACCACACAAATGAGTGAAACGGTGTATTGAGACCTGGGCCTTTATAATTTTAATTAATTTATGTTTAATTGGATTTCCCGAAGGTCAGAGCCAAGATTTCTGTGTTTCTACTTATTAAAAGTGGAATCGTGTTCTGGAAAGATCCTATGGCGAGTGCCTTCTTGAGAGCCTCATACGTCTCCGGTGCATGGCGACCCCCACGGCCGGGGGGCGCAGAAAGACCCCTGGCCATGTGTTGGGAGGGGGGGCTGCTCCATGTCTACAGGTGGATTCTGGCAGGCGATGGCGGGCGTGGTGTTTCAGTGACTTGGCGGCCCTGCGCGACGCGCTGGTATGGGCTTTGGCCTCCCCCAGCCTGAGACCTGTTGGGCGCCCCCCCTCCCCTCCCCTCCCCGCCCCGCCCATTCTATGCCAGCTGTGCCCCTGGCAGCTGCGGGCCAGGCGCTGCGGGGGCGCGGGAGGCTCTGCTGCGCGCGCGCGCCGCAGGTGGCTGTGCTCCGGAGTCTTGGGTGCCGGCCGCACGCCCCCTAGCGGCCTGTGCCTGCAAATGGCTCTTGGCCCGCTAGACCCGGCTTCAGTTTGCGCATGCGCACACAGCTAACACTTGTGCCCTGTCAATCAAGTCTTCCTTACCCCCTCCCACTTCTCTCCCTCCTCCCCTTTCCAGTTCTTTCCTTCCCACCCCTCCCATTTCTCCTCTTCCCCCTCCCCTCCTGTTTTCCTCAGCCCTCCTTCCCCCCTTCCTCTCTCCCATTCCCTCCTCCCTCCACCTCCCTCCCCTTTCTCCTCCCTCCGTTCCCCTCCTTCTTCCCTCCTAACTCCTCCCTCTCCCTCCTCCCTCTTTCCCACTGCCCCCTCCCTCTTCCTCTGACTGCCCCCTCCCTCTCTCTGCTGTTCCAGCGCTGACCGTTAGGGGTCATCAAGATGGTTTCTAATCTGGCCCCCTTCCCATGCCGTAGGGTCTCTTCAGGGATGACATCATCCGTTCACCTCCTTATCTTCAAGGACCACCTCTCGATGCCATGCTGCTGCCAAGGTGCTTGCTGCTCACCTCCACCTGATGGTACCTCAGCCCCTCTTTGTGGCAGTATATACTCAACCTGATGGGCAGAATCCCCCCTCCCCCCTGCCACTCTCCTTACACCGCGCCGGGGCCCATTAGCAATTAAAAGACCATTTAAAATTTTAACTCATTAGTTTTTGCTGTAAATAACTCACTTAAATTTTAATGACTACCTCGACTTAGGCTTTTAAGTGGGTCCTCTAACCTTTGATCAATTGCAGAGGGCACTAGGAGTTCGACCCCTGGATGGCACCAGCGTCCAAAGCAGCCCCTGGCAGAGACCCCTTCCCCCTCCCCCCCCACTGTGGACCAGGATGACGAAGGACGAAGAGGACCAGGACCGACCACCCAGCTCTCCCTCTTGGCTAAATGCTCAAAACCAATGCCCTAGTGAGGGGGCGTTGGTCGTTAACCTCTGACCTTTGCTATCTTTGAACACTTTCCTATAAGTCTCCGCTTGCGTTAACGTGCCAGCGACCTGGAGTGTTTCCCTCCCCAAAAAGTTGTGGGTCTTTCTCCGACAACAAACCCATTGTTGCCGTTGCGACGTCCTGAACGGAAGGATCCCTTCGGGAACTTCTCAGGAGGGGGACCTGGGCCAGGGGCTCGACCAGCATCTCACTGGCAATTCCAAGGCCCATGGTGGGCTTCTGGAACGAGCATGAGCCCCGATGCCATGCTTCTCAACTGCCAAGGGCACCCCCACCTCTTCTGAGATCCCCCTGGGCTTTCTGGGGGAATGGGGCCACGAAGGGTAACCTCTCAGGGTTGTTGTGAGTATTAAATGAGGTGAAACAGCCTCAGGCAAGGCCGGGCATAGAGGAGGTGACTGGCAAATGTTT
The DNA here is from genome assembly GCF_014898765.1 of Herpailurus yagouaroundi. Taxonomy (NCBI): domain Eukaryota; kingdom Metazoa; phylum Chordata; class Mammalia; order Carnivora; family Felidae; genus Herpailurus; species Herpailurus yagouaroundi. The sequence continues at coordinate 72,326,659 of NW_024412396.1, forward strand.
GTTGAAACGGTTTGGTAGGGTCAGTCCTTTCCCGCCTCGTCACGTGTCTCACTCTTCTCGTTTATTCTCCCACAGCGCTCCAGGCAGCCCCTCCCCACGGGGCTCTCCTTGCACCAGGTAGGGGTCCGCCAAGATGGGCGTTGGGCTGGCCCGAGTAGGAATGCGAATCACGCATGTGGTCATTTCCAGAGCACTTTCTCTGTTGTCTGAGTGTGTTCCTCCCATGCCCTACATCCACGTGAACCAAGCAGCCTCCTTTACAGATGAAAACGGATTCGGCATTGATCTGAGTGATCTGAAAAGGTGGGTGGGCAAGAGGACGTGGGGGAACCCAGTGCCCTTCCCGTGGCACCGTTCACGGTGACAGTGAGGACACTGAGGCTGGAGGAGTGTAAGTATTCTGTCACGTTCTTGGCAAGGGAAGGGGTCAGAGTCGGACCCCGGGTGCCACTTGTGACTGCCCCTTAACCCCCTGGCCCAGAGTTCTACTAAGAGCCCTTTATTTCCGAAGACACACTTGGCAGTGGGATAGCCTGTTTGAAATCCCAGCTGTCCAGGGTGGTCTGGGGGGGGTCTGGGTGGCCCCTCCCCATGCTGGTGCCATGTGCTGGTCCCACCTCTCAATGACGGTGTGACCTTAAACAAGTCACTTAACTCTTCTAAGCCCCAGTCCCTTTCATGGGCTAAATGGGGATTAAAAAAACAAAAAACAAAAAACAAAAAACAAAAAACAAAACAGAAAAAAACAACAACACAACACCCGGTTTATCTACCCCACGGGGCGCTTTTGAAGCCCAAATGATGTGACGACTATGAAAGTGCTTTGTAAATCGCTGTGGAAATTGCTAGATACTTAACTCCTGGGGGGGTTAGTCCCTCTTGGTGCCAATGCCCAGCCCTCTTTCTCCCTTGGTCATAACAGCACCCAGTAGGTGCTGTGTGTGTTTGCACTCCATAAATTCTGGGATAAATAAAAGCAGAATTAATTCAACAAACATTTTCCGGAACGCTGACAATGTGCCCAGCACACCGGGCCTGGTGTGTGATCCAAAGACGCTGCAAACAGTCTCCTGGAAGCTAATTGGGGTCCCCAATTGATCAGTACTTTCTTTCGTCCCCTTTTAAGCCAACCAGTTTTGTCCGGACGGGACAAAAACAACCCTGGCGCTTTAGAGAAGCCCAGCTTGGTGGAGACAATAGCTCCCGGGCATCTGAAAGGGGCTGATTGGATTATGTGGCAAATGATGGTGGAAGGGTGACTTGGAAGGTGACAAATGAAGTGGGCGGAGGGCTGCTTTGAGTTAATCCAGGCTATTAGGAGGGAACCTTTTGTCTTCCAGGGCCTGGCAGGAGCTTTTACTACAGGTTTTTACGTCCTTAATGTAAGGACGCGTAATTTATGGTCAGTGCAAATCCAGGCCCGGTGAGATTTGAGTGGGCTGTAAAATTGAGCGTCCTGCTTCCAGCGAGTAATTAGAGGGAGCATTTATGTCTCCCCTTGCGCTCCACGAAGGCCTTTTGCCACCATCAGTTCATTTGAACCTCACAACTCCCTGTCCTGACCCGGGGCTGGCCTGCCACCTCCAAGGGGAGCAGAGGCCATCAAGCCTTCCGACCGGGGCCCCACGGCACGTTTGTACCCCCGTCACCTCTTGGGTGGCAGAGGAAGAGGCGTCCTCTGCGCCGGTCCCTCCCGTCTCCGACCTGTCCCCTGTCCGACTACTTCTTCCCTCTGAACTCCTAACTTTGCTCTCTCCACAGCCGGGCGCCTCCCAGGCCCCTCCTGTCCCCCTTCCCAGCCACGACAGCCTGTCTCTTTCCTTTCACAGCCAAGCTTCTCGAAAGGCCTGTCTACACTCGCTGTCCAATTTTCTCTGCAACCCACTGCTTCCTGACTTGTTCTGCTCCGTCGAACGGCTCTCACCCAGGTAATGACTTTTCTGTCGCTTAACTCTGGACACGTTTCCAACTCACGGACACACGGACACATTTTCGTTCTTTCTCTCCCGGGGCGTTCGGCTCTGGTTCCCTTGTCGACACATCCTCCCCAGACGCTTCACAGAATCCCCTGCTCTGGCTTCCCTCGTCTTAGTTTCTCCTAGGAACTGGACTATTCACGTCTCTCTGGGAAACCTTCTCCTGCCCTCTTGCCGGGTTTGAGGCCTTGACTAAATCGCCTGGTGCTGAGGCCTTGGGGTTGGTCGGTTTTTTCCGAGCCACGTTTTTCTCGGTTAAGGAATAGGGTGACTGATCTTCCCCCAGCAGGCCAGGTGGGATGTGTTGCAGGTAAGAACCGGGCACTATTTGAGGGTCTTGAAATAAGGTCAGTAAAGTGTTCGTGAGAAGATTGGGAGTCCTCATCAGCTTTTCTTACAGGTTAAGTTCCCACGGGGAGAACCAGAAAGGGAACAAAGGAGTGCGGGCGGGGTGGGGGGGGGGGTGGAGAGTAGCTGAGAAAGACCAAAAAAAGAAAACAATGGAAGTAAAAGACACTGAAGGCACTAACAACAAAGTAGGGAAAGGAGACTTAGGAAACAGTAACGTCTCCCCAAAACCCCATCCAGAGAACGTTTTCCTCTCGGGTGGCTCGGGCTAAAAAAAAGTAAACAGGAAAAAGGTTTTAAATTGATTATCCCAGTGACAAATCCCAGGAAGCTTTCAAATCAAATTGCCCCATTTTAGGTTTTTAACTCCTTCTGTCAAGTTTAACCTCTTTACCTCCTGCGTCCTGGTGAAACCCTCCCCAGCCCCCCTCGCTGGGGATTAAATCCCGAAGGTAACACGCAGTCTTTCAGGGAGTGAATGGCCCCCAGAAGGAGCCCTCCCCCTCCCCCCAGCTGTGGTTTTCAGTTTTATTCCACTTTCCGCCCTCTTCCCTTAATGAACACAGGGCTAATCTTGGGCCTTGTCAAGGAAGAGGCTGCAGACATTAATGAGGTAACTGCTGGACTCCAATATTCGTCTCATAAGGAGCCCTTCTTTGTCTGTGAAGGAAAAACACACTGATTATCATAATGAGGTGAGCTAGCGTCCGCAGGCAGGGGCGACCGGTGCTTAGGCCACACTCCTAATTCTGGTGCCGGAGCGAGCCGGGTTTCATTTGCTCCTCATTTAAGTCTTTGCCTCTGTCCCAGCGTGGGGCCCATTGAGCGGGGTTGAAAGTTGAAGGCTGCTCTGGGACTGGCCGCAGATAGGGCCCCTTTGCCGAAGTTCCTTTGTTCGACCCTACCGCATACAGATGTCACAGTGGTCCAGGTGCTTCTTGTCTCCTGGCTTCCTTCTCCAGAAGCCCGGGGAATGGGGGGCGCGTGTTTCCTGCTGAAGCGCGCACCTGACCTGTTTCTCGGGACTCCCTGGCCATCGCAAACTTCATTGTCAAGCGGTAGAAAAAGTGCCACAGCCTACGTGCAGAACCCGTGGAATTCTCCCCCAGCCAACACCCGTGGAATGCCCCCATCCTGGTCAAGAACTAGATGGATATTAGCGCCCCATAGGCCCCCGCCCCCGCCATGGACCGGCATGGTTTGGGGTTCACATTTGACTCCCACATACTGCCGAGAGTGAGCTTCAGAGGGCCAGCCGTTTGTCAGGGTCACTCAGTGAGCCAAGTGCACAGAGGGGACATTACAACTCCTATCCGGCATCAGAAGCAGTTAAGTCCCTGCTTTTACAACCCCCTGAGTCTCTCCCTCCCCCATATGCCCTGTGCCTCACTGGAATGCACCCCGCTTTTGTCCTGATTTGAGGGCCGCGGCCGCCCCCCCCCAGAGCCCATCGGTGTCTTTAGAGACTGAAACCTGCCCTTATGTGTCCCAAGTTCTGGGCTTTTCTTTCCCTAAGGCAGATCAAGATTAAGTCACTCCCAGTTCATCAGACTCGTGCCAGACCTGCCCAATGGAGGAGAAACAAAACTAAGGGAGAAGGAAGGTGTTTGGAACAGGGGCGCTTAGAAAAGGTGGGAGGGGGCTCATAACTCACCCGTCGGCCGGAGATTCTCTGGCATGAGTCAGAATGAGCCCCTCTTCGAGTCTGCCAAACCAACTGTCCCCTCCATACACATTGAAGGGTGTCCAGGGGACCCAGATGTCACCCGGACGAGGGGACTGGGAGTGGATGGGCACCTCTGAATATAGGGATCCCACCAAAACCTGCCCCTCTCAGCGTAGTTACTGGAAAGAAAAATAGAGCAGTTCCTGGTATTTCTGAACAAGAGGACTTTTAAATAGGAAGTTAACCACAGGCCTATTCTCCAATGCATGCTAGCAATTAAGCCACAAGCCCCCAAGTCCCTAATATTCCAGCATTTGAGAGCCTGGGGAGGGGGTGGAAGGCATCTGTTAGCCAGGACCTTGGGGTTTGGTGTGCGTTCCTGCCACCCTGAGTGCCTGGCACATGATGACATCTCCCCTAAACTCTGCCCCTGCTTGGGTTTCTGGAAACTCAGTCAAGCCTTCCTGAGGCCACGAGCCGAGGGGACTGAGCTAATTGCTCCCTTGAGCAGAGGGGCGCCCCTTTCTAACTTGTCCCCTTGTTTCTGCGGTGCCTGAGCAGGACCCCCGGCACCCCACTCTTCTGGTCCCGGGGTCCAGTCTGGGACCCTGTGTGAGCTGCCTGTGTGAGCCGCCCTGGCTCCCAGAACCTACTGGTCTCAGTGTCCCTCAGTGAATCCATTCCGGAGGCTCTGGAGTCCCAGGAAGATGTGGCTTCACCAGGTGGGAACCGAGAGAATGCACGAGGCCAGGAGATGCCCCCGCCCCTGCCCCCGATTCTGAGGTTCTGTGTTTCTGCTTTTCCTGTCCACCTCTGTTCTCCACCCCCTCCTCTCCTCCCCTCTACCTCCATCCCTGTCTCCCGATCCGGTCCCCTGGGGGTGCCCTAGGCCGGCCCATGTCCCCTCTGGGTGCCCTAGCTCCAGCCTGGCACAAAGTGGGGTTCAGTAAGAGTATGTGGGATGTCTGTTTGGACAGGTGAGTCAGTGAAGGACCCGCCATACCTGTATGATGCTAGAGGGGAGTCTTTGGGAAGCAAGGAGTTTCAGGTAAAAGGGTGGAGGCTGGATTTCGTCTCACTGAGGGGGAGTGGGCATCGTCCCACCCCCGGCCCCATTTGAGCTGGGCCTTTCTGGTCTCACCCCTTCATTCACTCAGGCGTCCATCCCGTCATCCAACAGTTGATCCTTACTGAGCAAGCCCACGGCCCGGCCCTGGCTTGGCCCCTGAATCCCTAAGTGCATCCCTTGATGGCCTCTGCCTCCTGGGGAGGGCTGGCTTGGGGGTGGGGGGGGATGGCGGTGTTGCTTTGGCTGAGGACAGCCTCTCCCTGTTCGGTGCCGGAGCCGTGGCCTCCGGCTCTGTGGAGAAGGCAGGCAGGAGGGTGTGAGGGGCAGTCCCGGTCTGCCTCCCTTTGGCCAGTTGGCCCCCTTGGCCTTTGATTTAAACCCTGGAGGAAACTTGAACCTGTCCATCTGCAGGGCTCTGGCCCCCGCCCGCCCGGCCTGCCCCCCCCCCCCCCCCCCGGTGCTGGGGGGGGGGGGGGGGGGGGCCCCCCCCCCCCCCCGCCCTACCGCTCAGGACCGCGCGCCCCTCGGGCTCTGGCCACACGGGTCTCCCCCTTGAGTTGGCTCCGCAAACCGGACTCCTTCCTCCATGATGCCTCCCTCCCCCTGGGGCTAAATCCAGCCCCTTTGGCGCCAGGGGGTTGGCTGGGGGGCCTGTCCCATGCAAAAGGGCAGGTAGCCGGGACCCTCCAGGGAGCTCTGCAGCCCCCGCCTCTGCCTGCTTGCCAACCTGCTCTGCCCTGCCTGCTGGCCAGGTCGACCCACCTGGAGCTCTGTCGCCCGACCTGACCCACCCGCCCCTTCCCCGTGCTCGAAATCATCGGGCTCGTGACTCTCTTGGCCTCACTTGTCTCGCCGTCTGCCTAGCAGTTTGGTTTTCTTTGCTGAGCCCACACCTGTGGTTGCCTGGCCCCTCCCGCTGCCTCGTCTGTCCTCCACCTGCTTGCTTTCTACCCTTCTGTCGGGTCCAAATACTCCTCTCCCTAAGGACCCCCGTCCTCCCCCAGAGAATTTGCAGCCGGTCTCCAGTGCTCACGGGACGGGCCCCTGCTGGCAAACCACCTCCCCCAGACATCCTCGGATGCTTCCTCCCATGGGGGTGGGTGGGGCAGGGCCACCATGGCCGCACCCAGACTTCGGTCCCGCCCCTCGCCCCCGTGCCTCTTGTCGTGTCCCCCTGGGTGTTAGCCACACCCTGTCCCCGTGAGCCCTGGGCTCTGCCACGTCCCAGGCCTCGTGACCGGTTTGGGGGGCTGCCACCTGGGCCCGTGGCCTCTCCTCACACCTCTTCCCATCACTGCTCATCTCCACGAGCCACCTCCTTCCACCGAAAGCCACGCCGCAGGTGAGACGGGGCTCCAAGCCTTTTCGAGCTTTTCCGGAGTGCTGGCCTCGCCGCAGTCCTAAGTTCCTGCGTCTCCTCCAGGTCAGCCCTGTCCCTGGCACGCGGGCCGCAACCTGGTTGGGTCGGCCGGAGGACCAGACAGAAGAGGCAGGAGAAGCCCCCGGAGGAGCGCCACCCTGCAGCCAGCCTTCCTCCCTGATGCTCGCCTGGCGTCTCGCGCCCAGCGCTGTGCCTGGCTCCGGGTGAGTTTCTTGCTTTCTTGGGACACCAGGATTTCGCTGGTTTCAGCACACGTCTCTCTATTCGAGAAGTGCACATTTAAGCCGGGGAGGGGGCGGCTACCAAGAGTGGAGCCTGTTCACCAGGCCTGCGAGCTGGGTGTCAGCGGGCTGCCTGGAACCAAGACCCTGGCCGCCTGGAGCCAGCGTGAGCAGGGCTCACCCCGGCCAGTGCACGCTGTGGACCAGGCGCGGTAAGTGACCGGCTCTGGCAGGGGCCCTTGGGAACCGGCTCGGGCCAGGCGCACGGTGGGTCCTCAGGGAAGCTTTGCTGAGCCTGTGGGTGGCATGCAGGGCAGAGCGTTTGCCTTCTCTGGGCTCCGAGGCCCAGCCAGAGGGCCAGCGTGGGCATGTGGAAACAGGAAAGCGCGTCTGCCTGTAGCCAGAAAACGTCTGTCCCCGAACGCCGTGCGTGCTGTGTCAGCCCCTGTGTGAATGCTGGGGTCTCCCACACGAGGCTTTGACGATGCCTTTCAATCACAGGGTGGTTTTTGAGTGAGTTCTTCTCTGGGCCCCTCTTCCTCACCCCTGAAATTGCAATAAGATGGGAACGCTCGTGTCTATTTAAAGAAAATTCGTAACGATAGAGAAGAATTATAGCCACACGGTTCACTCCAGCACCGATCATTTGTTTATCCTCACTTACTCCAGACGCATTGACGGAGCCAGGGGGGTGCTCAGGGCTGGGGCTCCTTTGGGCTGCCTAAGACCAGCTTTGCCTCGAGGACCAGAGGGTCTAGCCGCGTTCCCTGGGATTTCCCACACGGTGATGTGGCCCATGCGGCAGCCAAGCCAGGTGGACAGGAAGAAAGGGAGCTGGGCTGAGGGCACTTCGTGTTTTGGGGCCCCAGGAGCCGAGTCTCACCGCGGGACAAGAGGGTACTGTGTCAGGGCCAGCAGGCCACGGGGATGTGCCAGCGAGACTGGCTGTGTGCCTTGTGTGCCCCGCATCGGATGCTCCCGGGGTAGCCACTGGGGTGACGAGCGAAGGCAGTGAGACTCCCCTGGTGGTCCAGGTGGGAGGAACGGCCTGCTGAGGCTAACTCAGCCTCCCAGACGTTTATGGAGCCTCGGGTGGGTCCCAGCAGTGTCCTTGGTCCAGATGCCAGCATCCCCCTTGGTGCCTACACCCGGGGCTCTGCGAGAGGGAAGACGATGATCGGAGCTCCCTGCCAGAGTGTGGGAGGGTCCCCTCCAGGTGCAGCAGCCCGCGGGCCGCCTGCTGTGGACCCCCAGGGTCCCTGCACCGTCCGCTTACATAATGGCTTTTCATCAGACACGGGTTTCAGAGACAGGCCTTCCACAGCCTTGCCCGTCTCCCCGGGAACGGAAATGAGGTGTGGAGGTGATTTTTAAACACAACTCCGTGCAGGCAGCAAGGGGCAGAGAGAGGTATTCACACCTGGGGGCTGTTGCCTTTATCTGCTTGTTTTCGCTCCCCAGAGAGCCAGTCAGGCTGCGGTGAGGCAAGGAGTGTGTGCCCAGGGCTAAACCCAAGGAAGGACACCGGGAAGCCCCGCCCTGTGATATTTGCTCCCTAGCTGGCATTTGCTGAGCCACCACCTGCAAGCACGGTGACGTGGCAGAGAGGCCTGAGAGGGAAGCTTTACACAGGGCGGGATGCAGGTCTGGGGTGCGGTGGCGGGGGGGGGGGGGCTGTTGTTTCCGGAGCTTACAGAGCAAATCCGTGTAGCTAGTCTGAGCCAAGTGCCCATGGTTTCTGGGACATCTCAGGACTCCCTCGAGCTGGGCTGAGCTGAGGGGCAGAGTCAGTGCCCAGCCAGTCCCAGACTTTGCCAGCCCCCTGCCCCCCACCCTCCACGGCAGTCTGGGATGACATCTCTTTGGGCCCCCTTGTATTTCAGGTGCACTTGCAAATATTCGGTCTCGGGCAAACACGTATTTTTGCGTGTCGTACATATTTGGGGTTTTGCGTGTCATTAAGTGGAAAACAGATGAAGACTAGATCGAGGGTTCTTCTCAAAGAAGTTAAAACGCAAGCTCGTCAATCAGCTGTGCGGTCGGACGTCCCAGGAATTACAGAACGGCCGTTGTTAGGTGTTGAAAGAAACGGCATTTTCAGGAAAATTCTTTTTTGATGGATTGGCCCGTCCCTGGGCGGTGAGATCCTGGCTGGCCGGACAGAGGGCGGAGGCCCTGTCACTGGCAGGAGCGGGGTTCTCTGGCCATTTGTCATGTGCTAAGTTGTTTCCCGGGGCCTGTCTCTAGCTGGAGGCTGCCGGGAGGGCACCCATGTCCGAGGGGGGATGGTGGTCTTGTCCGGAAGCTGGCCCTCCTGTTCTACTGGCCTGCCCCTGGGTGGGTGTGAAAGGGAGCCCAGAGCACAACTCAGCCTCTGTGCTCCTAGAAAGGCACCAAGCGTCCCTCTGCCCCGCATTTTCCCACCTGCAGGTTCCTTGGTGGGGGGAGGTGCATTGAAGCTTTCAAGGCCCCTGACCTTGTGACTTGTGATTCAGACCCCAAATGCATTTCCAAGCACATTTCTCCAAATCATGTCAAAACCTGGCAAGACTTAAGGGCACCAGGATGCATGTGTTTCTTATTCATTTACATGAAGTAACTCAAATGTGTTTTTTATGAGCAATCTGACTTCTAGAAAGAGAAAAAAAAAAATCTACCCATCTTTAATGAGCTTGCTAATGAATTTTTCCTTGAAAAGAAGAAGGCGGCTTTACACAGAGGGGGGTGTGGAGAGAGACAAATTAAGGTTCCAAAGGGTTAAAGGGCAGCGGGCAATGTGGAGACCAGCATTGTCAGCTGAATGGCAAAGGGCTCGCGGCTCCGGGGCAGTGTCTTTTTAGAAGACCAGAGTTTAACACGGTTGTAGATGAAGGCCCAGGAGCCGTGCCCCCTTCCCTCCGCTGCTTTGAGCCCTGTCCTCTCTCCTAAAAGGGGAACAAGGAAGTACAGCCTGGCTCCCATCTCTGGGTTCGGCAGATGGAAAATTCTGGCAGAGAATTGTATCTTTCCCAACGAGGCCACCTCAGATGTGGGGTTCCCATTTTGAAAGGGAGACCCAAGCGTGGGTGGGGAAGGAGGGGGCGCTCCCTCCACGGTGCCTTGGGTCCAGGGGACAGCCCCGGGTCCCTTGCGGCTTTGAGAAGCCGGGCCCTTAGGGAAGGCTTTAGAGAAGGACGGTGTTGGAGATGCCGACTCTGGTTCTTGGCGTGGAACGAGTCAGTGTTTCAGAGCCGGGAAAGGTGTGCATTGAGAGAGCCACTGTCACTCCCTTGGGAGGAGGTTGGACACCCTCGGGCCACTGCAGCAGGACAGAGCAGTGCCAGCAAGAGGGGTCTTGAGTTCAGTTGGATCCAGCCGAAGTGGGGAGGACGCATCTCGGGGGGAGCCCATACATCCTGGAATTTCTAGCGTCTTCTGGATGTTAGACACTTGGTCCCATACCTCGGTCCTCACTGTGGAGAACTGATCGCCCCTACCCGTGCTTTTGGGAACTGAGTGGTGAGAAAGTCTCCAGAGATATCCGCGTTTGTCTTCCCAGCTCCCTTGCCCACCCCCACTCCCAGTCCTGGGATCGTGAGGGACCAGGGAGCAGAGCAGGTGCTGGGTAGCTCAGGCTGGGGTCGGCCCCACTTGGGATGCGTGCGGGAGGGGAATTAATCAGGGGGAGAGGAGGGTGGTGGAGGGTGTAGTCGTGGGTCTCTTAATTGCTCTCCAGTTTCTTTGGGCTTACAAACAATCCAGACGGAGAGTTCTTAAGTCCCCCACCCTGGGGGTCGGGGGAGAGGACGGCTGCCCACCACCTTTTGCCTGGCTTCTCTGCGCAGTGAATAGGGTCTTTGGCAGGGGCTTAAGGAGGGACTCTTAGCCTGGGAGCTCCCAGGGCCGTTTGAGGCGGGACAAAGGCGCAGGCAGAAAGGAATGTGGGGGAGCCCCCCATGGAGAACAGCCACCTGGGGATAATCGGGAGAGGGCCGAGTGCACATGAGTTTTCCCAGGTCCTGTGAATACATTCTTTCAATAGAAGGTGCCTTTTCTTCAGATGAAAAGAAGAAAAGTTCAGTCACCTTCCCTGGAACGGAGTGTGTGTGTGTGTGTGTGTGTGTGTGTGTGTGTGTTCCCTCTGGGGCTGCGGCGGCCCCTGCCCTTGTGTGTGTGTGTGTGTGTGTGTGTGTGTGCGTGTGTGTGTCGGGAGCTGCAAGGCGCAGACAAGAGGCCGCACAATGACACGGTTAAGCAGTCACCCCAGCAGCGTGACCTCAGACACGCTGGTGCTCCTCGCGCCTAAGGGCTTGTATTCTGCAAGTTTCTCAGGAGGAAGAAGAGTCCTTGCCTGTAAACGAGGATTTGATCAAACCGGGCCTCATGCCCGAGAGAAAGCCGGGGAGGCAGATGGGGCCGGGGGGATAGGACTCCAGCGTGGAAAGTTGGAGAAGGACAGTCAGAGGGGCTGGAGGCTGACCACGTGTCTGTGCCAGGCGTGCGGGACTCCGCTGGGTGGCTCCTGTCTTCGCGGCTCGTTCTCTGGGCCGTCCTGAGGGTGGACATAGAGTTATTCCCAGCAGGTTAGGAAAGAGGGGGCTGGTGCTTGCAGTTAGGGAGGGTGGCGGGGTCAGCGTGGCTCACAGGGCCAGGGGCAGCCCCCAGCAAGGGGACCCTCTCAGATGGAGGGCAGAGAGCTTGCCCCAAACTACCCTGAGGGCTCCGCCCCCCTGGACCAACGGGGCGATACCCCGCCACGAAAGGAAGGGGACCCCGTCCCAGTCTTGGCCAGTGCCTCTTGCTGCTGGCTTCTGGGCCTCCATTTTGCCATCTGTAAAATGAGGCAGTAGCCTGTCAACCTTGCATGGTGTTCTGTAAGGCAGGAGGAGCACAGGATGTCAGCTGGGGAGAGGCCAGGGCCCCGCTTCACCGGAGCGGGAGGACGGAAGGCCTCAGTGTCCAGATGGGGCCCCCGCTGGCCTCTAGGGCGCACTCCCACTACTCAGCACTGGTCACTGAGAGGAGGAAACTCTAAACGGGTGCTCTGAGTGCAGCAGCCGCCCTGGAACAGCCTTCGGGAGACCTGGTTCCAGCCCGGGCTCAGCCCCACCTGTGGGTGTGACCTTGGATCCTGTCTCTGGCCTGCTTGGCCTTGATTTTCCCAACTGCAACATGGGGCCATGCAGGATCGCGGTCATCTGAGGGCCCTTGGAGCTCTGGCTTCCTTCTGGCTGCCTCAGTGGTCCTCTGTGGTTTGTCTGTTTGCTTGCTGGGTCTCTAGAGTCCGAGGGCCCGGGATTACTGGTCCACTGCTGTCCGGCCTCCTCTGCTTTCGAGAGGAGACAGAGACCGGAGAGGGTTGATGCCTTGCTCCAGGTAGCAGGCCCTGGATGTGAAGCCCACTGCCAGTGGCTGGCCCCCGCTTGGCCAGCACGGGCAATGGGGTTGCGGTCATTAGCCAGTCCCCACGGTCTGACACCCCCCCCCCTTCCAAGCCCCTTTTTGACCCCAAGATCCTGATAGTGCTCACACCCCAAGCTAGCTCCGAGGGACTGCCTGTGGACGCTGGGGCCGGAATGGCATTTTATAGAGCGTTTTACCAAACGGGTGGGCCGCCGGCCAGGCCTGGAAAACCCTTCTGGGCTGTGGGCTGGTCACCGTGTAACGGAGCCGAGCCGGCCCCGTGGCGGCGGGTCCCAGGAGGGTGTGGCTGCCGCACCTGCCCCTGTGGCTCACCTGGTGCCTTTTGGTCACGAGACCCTTGGCAGCACCTATGTTGGCGTCCTCGCCCGCTCGGCTGAGAACTTCCCGAAAAAGCCATCAGGGTGGTAACTTCTGGAAAAGTGATCAGTCCCCAGGTTTGTGCTGGCTGCCCGTCTCGGACCCAACTTGGAAGCTGTCTGCGGCTCTCTCTCTCTGTGTTTTCGGCTGTGATAGTGAACGGCTCGCGGGGCCCCGGGTCGGTCCCGCACCGGGTTATTGCGGCAGCGGGCTGTGGCCTCTGTTTTGTGACCTTGGTGGCAATGGTACCTGGAAGCTGAAATGAGGTACCTGGAAGCTGAAATGAGGAATAGCGAAATTGCCAACTTCAATTAGACCAGCGACTGCCTTTCCTGGGGCTGTGCCTCCACCACTGCTCCATTAACCGTAAACATACGCCAAATAGGCCCTAATTCTCTCTGATTGCCCACTCCTGAAGCAAAGAGTGAAATTCCAGGAAGAGGCTTATGTAAACATCCTCCATGGCCCCGCCAGCCAAAATTAGAGGGCTGATGGGGGCCAGCAAGAGAGGGGCCATGATTTCAAAAGATGGCCCAATTACCTCTCCCATTTTCATAAATGGGTCCATAATGTCCAGGCCCCGGTCTTCACAAAGGTACAGGAAATTAGCTTTGCAAAGAGCCTGCGTCTGTGAGGGGAAGTTGTGGGAGGGTGGTCTTTACTCAACAGGTAGGAAGGCTGAGATCTGAGGCGAGCCTGATTATTTGTATAAACCACAGGCTGTATTTCTGGAAATCACCATTTTATTGGAAATAATCCTTTTAACGTCTCTCCCTGCACTACACATCCACGAGTTATGTGTACCAAAGGCATGCCAGATCAGTTGGGTCCTGTTTGCCTCCAGAAAAGAGGAACTTTTAAGACCTTGAGCTAGAATGTTCTAATCCTGTTAAGCCACGGAGGAGGTTTCTGGGGCATCCACCAACGCTTCCTGCGTGGCTCGTGAGTTCAGTGCACGCACTTGTGAGGTCTGAGCTCAAATGCTTGTGGCGGCTGTTCCCCTGGACCCTGTAAGGAGGCCTTGTGTTTTCCTCTGGTTCCAGACAGTGACTCATCTCTGCAGCTTTTCTGACATCTGTTACGATTCCAGCCCGGCACTGTGTTGTTCTACATCACAGCAAACGCGGGGCTGGTGCCCACAGCTTTGAAACTGTCGCATGACTTTGCTAGGGCTGTGTCTGCACAAGCAGCCTGGGGTCTGCGTGAAAGTTAATCAGGGACAGTGAGGAACCCCGGGGAATTCTTGGAGCCCCCGGGGCAGAAGCAGGAAGAGACCCAGATGCCCCGAGCTACCTCTGATTTCCCTGGTTCTGGTAAACGCCCCGAAGTCCTTTCCGCAACTCTTAGTCCCACGGGAGGTGACAGTGCCTGGGGTCTTGTTGCGCGTTCAGGGTCTGGAGTCCTATTGTCCCCTTAGGACTGTGGCAACCATGAGGGGCGCACCCCAGGCGCTCGCAGGCCCCTGGGGAGGCCTGGAAACTGTCTCGGGTGGTATCCAGCTCAAAGTGGGAGGCCCAGAGGGGCACCTGGGTGGCTCCATCGGTTGAGCATCTGACTTCAGCTCAGGTCCTCATCGCAAGGTTTGTGAGTTCGAGCCCCGCATCGGACTCTGTGCTGACGGCTCAGAGCCTGGAGCCTGTTTTGGATTCTGTGTCTCCTATTCTCTCTGCCCCTTCCCTGCTCACACTCTGCCTCTGTCTCTCTCAAAAGCAAATAAACATTAAAAAATTTTTTTTAAAAATGGGGGGCCCAGAGCTTTTACCTAACCAGAGTCTGCCCTTGGTCAGCCACCGCTTATATTTATTAACATTTATATCTTAAAGACTGTTTGGTTTTTGTTCATAAGATCAACCGATTAGGGGAAAACAGTGTTTGGGAAGCTCAAGGCCAAGGAAGGAATTTTTAGGAGGATTTGGAAACAAGAGGTGTGCCCTCCTGTGTCCTGGCTCGAGTCCTGGGTACACAGTGATGGACGCTACTGAGAATAAAGAGGTGTAGGCAGTGGGGAGATCCCCCAGGGCTTAAGTCAGGGCAGGGGGAGTTGCAGAGGGCCTCTTCCCACCTTGGGGCTCCCTGCCTGCACCTGCTCTTGCCCCGACCTCGTGCTCCGCCCTCACCCACCTCAGCTGTCACAGACCACCTTTCGGCCACACCTCCTTACCTTCACTAGACTCTACTGAACACGTGTGCAAAATCGACTTGCTCAAAATAACGTTTTTTGTTTTATTTTATTAAATTTTTTTTAATGTTTATTTTTGAGAGAGAGACAGAGAGAGACAGACCGTAAGCGGGGGAGGGGCAGGGAGAGGGAGACACAGAATCCGAAGCGGGCTCCAGGCTCCGAGCTGTCAGCACAGAGCCCGTCGTGGGGCTCGAACTCACGAACCGCGAGATCATGACCTGAGCTGAAGTGGGACACTCAACCGATGGAGCCCCCCCCCCCCCAGGCGCTCCTGTTTTGGTTTTTAACAAATTGACTTCCTTCCTGAGCAGTCTTAGGGTTACAGAAAGAGTCAATGGCGTCCACACAGACCCCAGTTTCTCCCGTCGTTAACACCTTGTAGCATGGCGGCACATTTATCTTGCTTGCGGAGCCCATCTCTGATGCGTCGTCATTAGCTAAAGTCCAACGCTGACGTCACTGGATCCGCTCTCGGCCTCCTACGGTCTGTGTGTTTTGACAGATACGTAATAATGTGAGTCTACCATTAAGCGACTCACTTTTTGTTTAAACTTGAAGGCAAATGCTTGAAACTGAAGGTTGGCTGCGCCTGGCCGCGGCTCTTGGTGGGGCTGATGGAAATTTGTACGTGGTTATGAAGGTGAAGGTGTTTGTCCAGACGCCACGATCGTCCATCCTGTGACGTGTGCGCTGTGGTTTTAGGACACGCTGTCCATTAAAGACCCCGCAGCCCACTCCTCTCGTCTTGCCCCTGCTCACACCCCCGTCCCGCTGGCTTCTCCCTGAGCACATGCTGTGCCTCGGCTGTGCCCTCCATCATGATAGGATGTCCTTCCAGGGAATCTTCTCCCCACCCTTTCGGCGTCCAGCTCGGCGGTCACTCATGCAGTGACTCAACATCTTTGGGCTCCACAGAGTAGTACTTGGATGCACGGGTAGCTCTCAGCCAAGGGCTCTTGGGTCAGGAGCCTCGTTCCTCCTCTCTGCCTGCCCCCCCCCCCCATCCTCTCCAGACTCGGAGGAAGCTGGGGTGTGGAGCTTGGCGGGAGAGTGAGGGTACCGAAGAGAGAACGGTTGGGTTTTCCCAATCCCACACTCGCTAGAAGCTGGGGAGTCCCTGCTTGGGGTGGGTGAGCTTCCAGGGCAGTGACCCAGCGCTTTCTCATTCCAGTCGAAGCCGCCATCTGGAATTCTCCACGGAAGAGACCTCGACGCGCGACCCGGCACCCTCCGGCTTTCAAATCGTAAGTTGCTGGAGCGTGGGGAATGCATCTGTGGCCTCGTCACTGAGGGTGGGGGGGCTGCCTCCTGGAGCACACTGCCAGGCAAGCCCCGCGGGAGGGAGCGGTGAGCACCGGCCAGTGGTCCGCTCACGGGGAGGTGGGTGCCCAGCGAGCCACACTGATTGCGGACCTGGGGGGGCTTGTGTTCTAAGGCAGGACCCCCCAGCCTCCTTGTGTTGTCTCTGTGGCAAAAGAATTCTATAGGCGGCTTCGAGTGCCGGACCCCCAAAGAATTCCTTCTCTTTCGATCCTCTACCTGAATGGCCCTTTCATTATTGAGTGTCCCTTTGGCTCTTGTGCCCCAGGGCAGACTAGGACGGAAGTGCCCTTGTGAGCTGGGGGGCCCTTCAAAGGGCCGAGGAAAAAACGCGGGCCGAGGGACCAGCCTCTCAAACGGGCTTCGAGCTCCAATGACCTTCGCTCACCCCCTTGAAATGTCTGGAAAACAGAATGGGCAGATTTTCTGTCTTCAAAGTTTCCGGCTAAGTCTCTTCAAGTTCTTTATTGTTTGGGACTGAGACACTCAGCAATGGTAATGGGTAGTTGCTTTTGTATCGGCCTTGAAAGGCCCAAATATTTTCATATTGCTACAGACAAAGCCGTCTATTTAGAAATGAATGCCATGTCTGTTGTTTCCCACTGGGGAGACTGTGTACAACGTGTGTGTCTCTGTGTACTCGAGGGTCTTGAAACAGGTTTCTCATGGGGATGCCCATTCACCGGGGTCCAGGGGGAAGCACCAGGGAAGAGTCCAGGGGCCCTAACCGCATACCTGTCCCGGTTTGTCTAGGACGTGAGCCCCGGGAGGGTCTGGCTGCACTAACATCTACTGTGCCTGTGCCTGACTGTGCCATGTGTATGTGTTAAGGACTGTGGGGCACGCACACCTTGGTGACCAGCTTGGTGGGAGGAAGCAGAAAGGTCGAAGACTGTGGACGTTCCGTTTGTCTTGTTGGGAGGTCATTTCACTGGTATCTCTTACGTGGTCCAAATAAGCGAATGGATGGATGAATGAATGAAGGCACCGGGGCACGAATAAACAAATAACTAGGTGGGGAAGTGAAAAAGCCAGGATGAGAGTACAATGAGCACGATCCCATTCGATGCCTAGGAGATTGATACAGGAAACCAACAAAATATCGAATCACCGTGTAAAGAGAGCCACACAAGAACCAGTAGCCAGTCACCACGGACCAAGGCGTACGTGTGATTCAGATAGGTAGTCCCTGAGGTCTATCGTAAGAGAATAAGACCCGAATGGAAGCAAGAATGAGTAGGAAGGGGAAATTCAAAAAGCAGTGGTGGACAGGACCGTATCGTATGCTTAAACCTTTGCTAAGAGGCTAGATCTCACGTGAAGCGTCCGTAGCAGAAAAGATAGTAAAAGGAGTGATCAGTCAGGGCGGGAGGAGACTTCCGGAGGTGACGGCTAGGCTTATGACAAAAGATCGTGGTGCTGGGGTCCCGGGCGACGCTTCTCTCCAGATTCACCAGGTTGCGTACGTTAAGTAGGTACGGCTTTCTGTATGTCAAAGCCAAGTTAAAATGAAAACGAATAAAGAGAAGGCCACTGAGAGAACTCGCACTGTTGACGATGAGAGCAGGAACCTCATCAGGATGAGAAGGTTCGAGAAAGAGGGAGCAGGTGTTTGGGAGGGAGAGCGAGTGCGGCAAAATGCAAACAGTGAAGGAAAGGAAGAAGGGTAATTTCCTTGGACGAGGGGGTGAACACATACATAAGGAGGCCTGTGTCAGGTTATTGTAAACCAAGCACGACGACGGGTCCACGTACGTGCTCTTGGCATAAGAATAAGTAAGTGGCAGAGAAGGAGTTCAAAGAATCGTTAAAAAGAGAGAGAGAGGACCCAGGACACCAGAGAAGAGAGTTAACTTCTACCAAAAGTTTTCTAACTCCGGGCACACATAAATAAATCAATCCCAAAAGGAGAGAAAGCCAAAGAGAAAGAGGGAGAGAGGGAGAGAGCGAGCTCACGGTGGAAACGCCTGGACCCAGATGGGAACACAGCGTGAGGGGCTTGTGGTGTCGTCCGGTGCTGGGAGCTGAGCCTGTCCCCCGAAAGGGTAAAAGAAAGAGAGAATAAAGAAAAATTATCTAAATAAAAATCAAGCACGGAAGGAAAAGTCACAGACGGTTGGTCCAGAAACACATTAATGGGTGAATAAATTCAGGCAGGAAGGCAGTGGTAGGATTACTGATAGGAGACTGTCATGCGTCCAAGCTCATGGTTAGTCCGTTCTACAAGCCGTGGTGCTATCGATAAAGTAAGGAGTCTCTAAATAGACAAGTCAGTCTCCAGAGAGACACCCGGGGTGGATGGAGTGAAGGGTGCCGGGCCCCGCAGGAGCACCTGCTGGGTGTCAGCAGGGTGGTAATTCATCTCATCTGGGCACCCGAGCACCAGGAGAAGGCAGGCAGGGGAGTGGCAGGGGAGAAGGGAGAGAAGCAGAGCTGGGGCAGGTGGTAACAGGGTGGCGGCGACTAAATGGCTAGGTGGGAGGTCCACGGGGGAGGGCAGGCTCAAACTGTGGATCGTAATCGGTCCAGGTCTGAGCGCCAAAGATCAAGAGAGCCAAGAAGGGAGAGAGACAGAGAGAAACGATGGAAACCGGCTGGGGAGGTGGGGGGACCGTTGACTATAGATGATCACGTGTCCAGTTAGGCGCACCTGTCATCCAGGAGCAGAAAAATAGTTACTTAACTGGGGAGAAGGACCTGATGGATGTGTGGACATTTGAACGAAGGAGCGAAGGAGAAGAGAGATTTGCACTGACTGACGAGGAGGGTGCCTGATCTCTGAAAGAATGAAAGGCAGTAAGAAAGATCAGAAGGGTGGAAGACAGAAACCAATCAAGATGGGGGGGTGGGGGTGAGAATCAAAATTAAAAAAAAAAACCAGATTCAACAGTGAAGTCTATGAGAGGGTACTGGTTTAGCACCAATCGCCCACATTAGTTCAACTCTGGGGCCCCAGAGTTTATAGATAATAAAACCAATACCATAGATACAAGACTGAACGTGGCCCGTGAACGAAAAGTGAATACGCACATAGGTATACGAGAGAGAGTGCCATGCCTGACAAAAGCACGAGCGGGCACCGGGGGCCCGGAATAGTGACGGATTCGAAACTGGACTCCTGATGTTGTTAAATAAACCCTAAACCAGATCACCTGCTCGAGGAATTAACGAGCAAAAAGCAGCCCCACACGGACAGCGCGGCGAAGGCCCCGGGAGCCACAGATGATGGTCAATCCAATTGTGTGCACCTGAGGTCCATAAATAAAAGAATGAATATTGAAACAGAAGGGTGACAGAAAGAATGAGTGGACGCAGGAACGACTGAATTGTGAACGGAGATGCCTGCAGCAGCCAGGGAGAGGGCTACCCTTTGGGGCTGTCAGTCATCCGACTCCAGGCCCCCGAGGCCCCCGAGAGCGACAAGAGAGAGAGGAGGAGACTGGAGGAGGATCCGTGAACGGTGCCGGGGGTGTGTCTGAAGGGACAGGCTCTGTTAGGCGTGGTGGTCAGGCGGTCCTCGCACCGAAAGGCCGACGAGATGGACCAGTCCCAGTTTCTAGAGCGAGGGAAGTAGAGAGGAAAAAATAGCAAAGGAGGAAAAAGGGAAGATAAGGCACGTTAAAACGATCGCAGTGACCGATGGAGAGAAGAGAGAGGTGGTCCAATCAGGGCTCAGGATTAGGTGACGTACCCCCTCCTTCGATAGACAGATGCATTACAGCCTTCGGAGACTAATGGAAGACCAAGGAGACAGCCCACAGGCAAGGCTGCATGTCCCTGCACTGTCCTAAGGTATACGCAGTGGGGGCCCACGACTGCAAGAATAAATACCCGAGTGTCAACGGGGACTCGGGGCCAGGCACGTGCACACGCACGGGGAGGCAGGGCGCTTGGCGTGCACGGACGGGGCCTTGACTGGTGGGCTCTCTCGCGGGGGGACCAGGAATCGAAGGAAGAGTCAACGTGGAGGGGATGGTGGGACGGGGGCTCTTCCTCCTGTGGGGAGGAGCGACAGCAAGCTGGGAAGGTGAGATCTGGGGCGAAATGAAAGAAGGGAATAGGGGACAAGGAGGCTGGGTGAACACATGAACAGGGCTGGGAAGAGAGGTCTGCGGGACCGAGGCTCCGATTAGATCGCAGCCGCGCCGTGAACGCCCATAGACCAGGGAGTCAGGTGTAAAGGGATGAACGGAGGAGGAGCTGGAAGGGAGGACGGACGGACGCACGGACGGATGGACGGAGGAGGGAGGGAGGGAGGGGCCTTCCTTCCAGCCACACGAGAGGGTATGAGCTCTTGGCATGCTGTGTCCTTGGTGCACGCACTTCACCCGGCAGGGCGGGGGCTGGCTCGGGGGTCCCTGGCCGCGGAGTGCCATTGCGGTATCCTGGCTGCGTGGGCCATTCGACCTCATCTCTCTCATCCTCAGTTTCCCCATCCGTGAACTTCGAAGGCCATCAGCTTCCTGCTTGGATTGACTGGGGGGGCACATGCTCTCCCACCCGTGGGCAGCGCCCTGTCCGGAGCCCTGGGCAGGCGGGAGGGCCCAGGCCCTGGCCCCTGCAGAATGTTGTGTGAACAAGGGGTGTGGGACCAGGTGGGTGTCTTGGCCCCTCCCCGGGCTGGGTCACCTGTGAGGGAGGCTTTTCCCGCCAGGGGGCAGCAGAGGGCAAGGGAGCAGGAGGCCCCGGGGCCAGCGGGCCCTGTCTCCCGACCACGCTGGGTGTGGCGCCACTCACATCCTCGGGGCTGTGTGGGTTAGAAAGTGGCCAGGAGTGCCCGAGAAGGGTGACCCCGGAGCCCAGTGACCCAGGCGCCCAGAGGCAGATCACCAGAAACCTTGTTCATGCAACTTTCTGAAATGAGCCCGGGTGCCCTCCGGCCCGGTCGGCTGTGGGGCGGGCCGCCTGCCCTTCTCACCTGGGGGTCTCAGGCAGGTGCACCTCAGCCCGGGGTTGCGGAAGTGGGCCCCGGGTCCCGACCCCCTTGACGTGGCATCCCCAGAGCCCGTTTCAAGGCCTTACTGTCTTCTCGACTGTTTTCCGATGTACTCTGTATTTCGGCAAATATCGCTCTTGCCTTGTGTGTTGCACTGTCTTCCCTCCTCCCGACCTGCCCCGCCCCTCCCCCCCCCCCCCCCGCGGGCCGTGGCAGGTCTGGAGGGTTGTGTCCTGACGTTCCCAAGCCCAGGGACTCCCTGGATCTGTCTAGTCTTTCTCTGTAGTGGACAGGATTTGTGCAGTCGCGTGTTGTGTGCTTGTGTTTGTCTGTAAAATCTAGAACCAAAGTCCTCCTCAACCTCTCAGTTCCTATTTGGGACACTAAAACAAAATGTGCCCTGACCGGGAGGAGCCGTCCCCACCGGAGCCAGGATGCGTGGCCGGGAGCACGCGGGACCCGCAGGAGCCGGGCGGGGGCGGGGCTGGCATTAGGTCTGGTGGGCAGGTTGGTCTGCTTACGCCCGGAGTGGCTTTGGCCCCCGGGAGTGACTTTGGCCCCCAGGGTGGGAACAGGGAGCTAGCCCATCGCAGGTGCCAGCTGGGGCCGCTCCTGCTGAAGGTGCTCACCTAGGGCCGTGGCGTGGGGGGCACAGGACTCAAAGCTGTAAGGTCTGAGACGGGATGGGAGGACGGAGTGAGGGGGACGGGGGCCACTTCCACGCTTCAGTGTGGCCCCACATGGGTGATGGAAGACGTGGAATTCACGTGTCAGGAGCCACCCTTCTCTGCCTCCAGTACCACGTGTCTGGGCCACATGGGCCTACGTGATGGGGCTGCAGGCCTCTGCTCTCCCCCTCTTTAGGAATCTGGAGGCTCCAGGCTCTGCCTCGGCCCGCCTGATGCCTAGGGCGGGGTGCACTTGCTACCCTGAGGCACTTGCTAAGACAGGGTCCCCAAAGAGCTCCCCTAAGCAGCCCAGGAGTCGCCCTGCAGACCAGGATGGGGGTGGGAGGGGCCCAGAGCAAGAAGAACCCCTTTCCAAAACAAATTTTTTTATTTTTTTATTTTTTATTTTCTTTTCAACGTTTATTTTTTTTTGGGACAGAGAGAGACAGAGCATGAACGGGGAAGGGGCAGAGAGAGAGGGAGACACAGAATCGGAAACAGACTCCAGGCTCCGAGCCATCAGCCCAGAGCCTGACGCGGGGCTCGAACTCACGGACCGCGAGATCGTGACCTGGCTGAAGTCGGACGCTCAACCGACTGCGCCACCCAGGCGCCCCAAAACAAATTTTTTTAATGTTTATTTATTTTGAGAGAGAGAGAGACGAGAGAGAGAGACACACACAGACAGAGCACGAGTGGGGAAGGGGCAGAGAGAGAGGGAGACACAGAATCCGAAGCAGGCTCCCGGCTCCGAGCTGGCAGCACAGAGCCCGACGCGGGGCTCGAACCCATGAACCACGAGATCATGACCTGAGCTGAAATCAGAAGCTTAACCGACTGAGCCACCCAGGCGCCCCAAGAAAAATTCTTGTGTGGTTACTTTAAAAGTCAGCTGAGACTCAGGAAGAACTCCACATGTTGGGTCCGCAGTGGGGAAGAGGAGGGAGCCACAGCCAAACTCCTAGAGGGAACACGGCGAACGGGAGCAGACCTCCAGGAGCTGGCTGGAAATGGGCCAATGGGAGGAGCTCCAGGGAGACCCGCTGGTTTCCCCGCTGGTTGTGGGCTGGGATCCAGTGGATTCTCTGTCTTCTCGGGAATGCAGAGGGCATGGGGGTCATCAGGTCAGGACGCTCAGAGTCTTTGGCTCTTAGAGGAGTCTTAAATCTGGAGCTCTAAGGGTCTTCAGTTCCGGGATGCTGAGATTCAGGACAGGGCTCGCTCCCCACCACGGCCGCAGAAGCCAGAGTGGGACTCCCGGGGCCCCTCGGGTCCTGTCCTGACCCACCCATGAGGTCCGAGTTGGGATCTCAGTGCTCCTCTCTGATCAGGGCCTGTCTTAAATGTGTGTGTTTCTTTCCTAATAACTTACTAAAACAAGGACAAATTTTCTCTCTTGGACTTTGACCTTCGCATGCGCTCCGTGCACAAATCCTTCCCCTGGTGACACCAGGAACTCTCCTTAGATTCCTCTGTGACTCCCAACTCCCTCCTCGGGAAGCTCGGCCTCAGGGCTGGCCTTCCAGAGGCCGGAGGCTGGGCTTCTGGGGCAGACAGGCCAAGGCCTCCTTTGTGTTCCTAATGTCAATGGTGTGGATGTCACATGACCTAGAGCAGGAGGTCACCCATCACGCTGACACATCACCCTGCTATTTTCTCGCCCTTCAAATTCTTGTCTACGGGCATACTTTTTTTTTTAAATGGACATCCTTTTTTTTTTTTCTTTAAATAAGCATCCAGTTTTGAAACCTTGCCTTCTTCACCGCATACATCCTACGTTTTCCATTCAATATTTTGTCATCAGTGTTTAGTTTTTTTCCATAAAAAAAAAAAAATCATTGCCTCACTGGCTGCGTTGTGTCCCATCGAGGTTATACCCTCATTATATCATTCGCAATGCCAACCTGCTATCGTTATGTGTAACTCACCTTTTTTTTTTAATCCTAATGTTACGAATTACACCACAGCGAATGGCTTTGCATACCCACTCTTTCATCCTTACAAATTACTTTCCTTCACCCAGAAATGACCATTGCTTCATGACATGCTGGTTTCTCCTGCTAGACTGTGAGCCCCTTAAGGGCAAGGAGTTTGTCGGATTGATCTTTGTACCTCCAGAGCCCTACGTGTTGTAGATGGTGTGGGGATGCTTGTTGGGTGAGAAGATGGATGGATGGCTACATGGGTGGCGAATGAATGAATGAATGAATGAACGAACGAACGAATGACTTTACTAGGGCTGAGCTTCTTAAACGGAAGGCCAGGGATTTTGTATGGATATTGACTAATTTCCAAAGGCTTATAGCATTTTACCATGTCCAGCGATGTATTAGCATTTTGTAATCTCTGTCAAAAAGTGTTTTTCTGTCATTTGAACTTGCATTGCTTTGATTACTAATGAAGGTTGAGCGTTTTCACATATATCTGTTAACCGATTGCACTTTATCTTCTGTGAACTGTTTGTCCAAGTCCATTGGGTCATGGCTTTCTGATGAGATCGGTCAAGGGTGGAATGGGTGACCTTAGGATATAGTGAGCCCTCCGTCACTGGAGGCATCCAAGGGGCAGGCCAGGCAGACACTCGGTGAGGGTAGTTTTAAGGAGATTCAAATAGCAGCTGTGGGGTTTGTCTAGACGGCCTTTCAGGTCTCTCGGACCAGGATTTGCTTCTCCCCGGAAATGGGTGGAGGGGACATTTTCCATTGGCAGCCTGGCAACATTTAAGGTCACGTTCCCTGGGTGGGTTCATGCGTTTATGATTTATAAACTCTAAACCGCACCCTCTGTAACTCTTGCGGGACAGGAATATCTCTTTGAGCCTCCAAGGTGCAGGTAGCCGTGCCCAGCATCTCGTGTAGTTAGCTGGTGACTTCCCGCCAGCCCTGTCACCCACCCCCGTTTCACCTTGAGAAGCCAGCCCCCTGGACCGCCATTTCCCACCTCTTGGGGAATCGGCAGGGGCCATCCGCTGCCCTTTGCATTCCCAGTGTCCTCCAACACGTGAGCAAATTGCCCCGAGGCCTCGATTGATGGGATGAATCGGATCGGGACTGGTGGAGAATCCCCTTTGGTTTTCTTCAATGGGGCAATCAAATTCCTCGAGGCAGGGAGCAGAATGGACCCTACTCTTCCAGGGTTTCCCCTCGTGTTCCACCAGAGACTAACCGGGGCTCAAAGGTCATCGAGGCCACCCGGGGAGGGGGTGCCGCCCACGGAGGGCTTGCCCTACTTTTCTAGAACACCCTCTGCCCCCAGCAGGGAGCTGCTTCCTCCCACTGAGCCCTCTACTATAGCACTGAGCGCTGTTTGCCTGTGTCAGAATTAACTCACGCACGTGTCTGCCCCAGCATCGAGGCTTGGGAGGCCAGCGATGGCTTCCGGCACTAGTCTAGTCCATCCGTCCATCCATCTGCGCATTTGGCCTCCATTTCTTGCCCTGGTGCTTCGGCCTCTCTCTCCCCTGAAAGCAAACCTTTTCATTTTGGGTGGGCTGTGTAGTGCCATGGGCTGTGGTCATGAAGCGAACACCCTTATTACAGCTTTCTCGTCCGGGGTCACTGCTCTGAGCACGTCCCAGCTGGACTCATCTGCCACTGTCACCCACACGGCTTCTGTCCCCATGGCGCTTTCCCAGGCATCACACACCGCGACGCGGATCCAGGGCCAGGGTCCGAGAGGGCCCTCCCCCCCCTCCCCGCCCCCCCGCCCCCCGTGAGCCGAGGCCGCCCTGCCTGGTGCATGGTCCCTGCCATGAGCTTTGCTTCCAGCCTTTCTGCTTCCTCCACCAGACGGCACTGGTTGTAATTCACCCCTCCATTTCTCCATTCCTTCATTCCTTCACGGTCGACAAACATTTTTTAAAGTGAGCTAGTGCTATACTAGAGCTGGTTCCCAAGGACGCGTCCCCGCACCTCTTTTGGAAAGAAAAGACGAGCCCCCATCCGCCAGGGACTGCCTTTGCGTGCCAGCAAAAGGCGTGACCCTCCCGGTTCAGCTCCTGCTTCTAGATTCGAGTTCCGTCGGAAGTTTGATTGCCCTCTCCGACTTTGTTCCTCACAAAACTAGGTTGATTAGTAATCAGCAAACTGTGTCCCCGGGTGTTCAGAAATCACAACCCGTGCCCTCAAGAGGCCAGAGTGACGCCTGGGGGGTCTGAGATGAATGGCTGCTTCCGGCCGTGACAGGCTTTCATGTCATCAGGACACCCCGAACTTGCACGGTAATGATGCTAGAGCCGTTCCTGTCCCTTTCAAGATTAGTTAATGCTGGGCTCTATTTAGAGGAACCCCGGGGAGATGATTGTTCATGTGGGTGACAAGGATCATGCCCCGTGCGGGGGGGTCTGCACAGAATTATCCACCGGCAGACCTGGGCATCCGAGGCGCACGGCACTTTGCAGACCCTGGACGTGGCCCTGAGCATCCACGCGGGTCCCAGGCCGGGCGGGACCCCTCCCCCACTTTAGCTCACTGCTGCCTGTGTGGGACAAGGCGTAGGTCTCGGGGTCTCTGCCTAGAATTCTGCCGTTTATTCACTGCATTGGAGCGTGGGCGTAGAGGGCAGAGCCAGGACCCTGGAGCTGGACAAACGTGTGTGGTTTAAACTGACAGTGACAGCGCGAGTCTGTCTTCCGGGGGGACTGTGGCACCCACGTCGCAGGGCTGTAACCAGGACTTGGAGCTGGGGTTCTGAACAGGCGGTGCGCGTGCCCCCGGGGGCTGCTGGGGGTGGAGCGAAAGGCCAGGAGGGGTGGCCCCATTCGGCAGGTTTAGTGGGAAGTCGTTTCGCCCAGACAGTCAGGGGTACGCTGTGGGATAGCATGCCAAATTTGTATGACACTGTAAGATGAGACGGGAGTAATTTTGGCAGGAAACTTTATGCCGGGGGGACGGGGGCCTCTTTGGGCGTCCCCCCCGAGCCCCCCCCCCGGGGTACGCGTTCACGCTCACCTCTGTAAAAGGTTGGAAGCACCCTCTGTGTCTTGCCTACCGCTGTGTCTGGCCTGTGGGCGGCACTCACACACCTCTCTCCCCGAGAGACCTCTCCTGGCAGCGTCCTCCCCCCAAAATATTAGGCGCCAGCCATCAAAGACGTTGCACATCCCCATCCCGATGTCCCCTCTCTCAATTAACAACCTCTGGGCTCAAATGCCAGCAGCCTGGGTGCTTAACACAGTACCAAGCCAGTGGTAGGGGGGGCGCCTTCCACACTTGTTGAACGGGTACGTGGGTGAACGGTCAACTCATGAATTGTAACCAAATGCAAGTGGCAGATGTTAAAACCTTTACTAAGAGTTTGTATTTCACTCCTGATTAACCTGTTAACAATCTCTGTGTTGTATCTCACGGACTTTTTTATATGACGTGTGCTGTTCGAACACCAGGATTCTCATTTTGGGTGTCGTGCGATGAAACTTGAGCCGTCTATGTCTCGTGTTAGAAATTAGAACCCGGCAGGCCCCGGGGCCACTTAACTAACTAACTGTGCGGGGCTGGGCAAGCGCCTTCTCCTCGCCGACCCTCGGTCTCCTTTTCTCTGATGGGTCACCAGAAAAACTTAACCTCACTGGGTTGTGGTGAGGCCACGGGCGGGGTCGGCTCCCACAGGGCGAATCTAACGCTGGCTCTCACTGAGAATGGCTGTGTGCCGGGGGTTGTCTCGAAAGTTCCAGGGGAGCTTTTGCTGGTTCCGGGTGCGTAAGGAGTCGGCATCGACCTTATGCTCAGGTTGTGTTTCAAGGGTCAATGGAACGTGTAAGACAGAGGCTGAGCGGTCTGCAGGCATTTAGCGAGTCAACGGGGGGGGGGGGGGGAAAATACTGGCTTCGTTAATGAGAGACGGCTTTTTTCCTTCCTCGGAGCCTCCCCACCCCCACCCGCCCCCACCCTCTGCATCCTGGCTGCTGCTTCTCACATGGAGGTTGAAGCTGGCTGGGGTAACTACTTGGGGTTTGTTCTGCCTCTGGGTGCCGTGTCCACAGACGACTGTGTGTGCCCCGGGTTCAGTTTGCTAGGCAGGAAGAGGCGGGATGGTTTAGAGGGAGTGTGGAGAAGGGCTTCTGGGCAACATCCTTGGGGATTAAAACTCCTTCTTCGGCCCTTTAGGGGAAGGGCCCGTGTGCCTGATTTCCTCACGCCCCTCTTCCTTCTTTCCCTGGCTGTAAGGTGAAGAGAGTAGTCTGTGGTCTCATCTGTGGGCCTGGAACCAAGTTAGGGCAGGACTGTTAGACCCATCCGCGGCAAGCTTCCTGCTTTTTGGGGGTTTATAGATGGTTTATAGATGAGGGAGCTGAGATTCAGGCACGGCTGGGTGTCAGAGCCAGGACTGAACGGTCTCCCATGAGAAGCCGTGTTCTTTCGACCCCGCCAGCCAAGCTCTCCCAGTAACGGTGGCTGGGTGTGTCCCTGTCCCCACCGTGTGCCTGGCCGTGCTCCGGCAGGGGTCATAGTCGTCCAGAGCTCAGTCGGGTCCACGTCGGATGTGGAAGCGTGGTCGCATTAGATAAGATATTAGGGGTCATTCGGGGTTGGGGGGGGGTCTCTTCAGGAGACCCCTGAGTTCTTTTCCTGGCCCTGGTCTCAGGCTTGGGGGGGGCGGGGAATAGCATCTTGCTCTGTCCTCCCCAGATGGCATCCCAGGTGGGTTTGAGTTCTGCGCCCCCCCGCCTCTCTCCTGCCTGGGCCTCCCCTTCTTTCTGCCTCCGGCTTTCACAGCCTCAGTGGGCAGGCCCTGGCCTCTCTACGTGGCCGACTCTCCCGTCAACCTGGCCACTTCCTGCACCAGCCTGAGCTTTTATCGTGATGTCTGGTCCCCACACCTGGGCAGCCATCATACCTGCCACCAGGAACACTGGCACAGACTCTCTGATGACTCCCTTCCCTCGGGTTTTGCTGGGGGCCCCTTGCAGTGTGGCTGTATGGACATCCCATGTCCTGGAGAACTTGCTGGAGCGGAGGGGGCCTTGCCTTGGTGCTCCCAAGGGGCCCCCTGGGAGGCACAGGTAGCTAGGGCCCTGTCCCCAGGGGACTGTGAGTCTGTGTTTAGGCATCTGCTCCGCGATGGGCCTCAGGCTTCTCGAAGCTTAGGCCAGGGTGAGGGACTCTCTCAGGTGCCCAATGTTTTCACGTCGCCTTCCCCTTGAAATGGGCACAGGGCTGGGGACCCCGTTTCCCGAGGGCAGGCAGGGTAGAGACTCCGCTTCCCAAGGACAGGGGAGAAAGCGGAGGGTCAGTGGGGTCATAGCCCCCACGCTGTACTTGAACCCCATCCCTTATTCTGAGATCTGTGCTTCTGTGACCCTTTACAGCACTGTTTCCTGTGCTAGTAGGAGCCTGATAGATGTTCACGGACTGATGAGGTGGGGTTTTTAATGGTCGTGAAGAACTGAATTGACTGTTGGCTGATGTGCAAGTCGAATCCATATGTGTTCCTTTAAGAGGAAAGTGCGTTTTCTTGGCAAAGCTTCTTTAGGACAAATCTTGGGGGTCTCGGCCTATGCGGGGTGGGGGTGGGGGCTCACCCTAGGGGCAGGTGCGGCTCAGAGGGCAGCCACGGGGGGTGGGGGTCCCTTCGGACGGAAATGTCTATCTTTTGCACATTTTTGGAAGTATTTATGTCTAGAATAAATCTTCATCTAGGCCGAAGTGTTGTCGTTTGTGTTGTGGCCCGGGTGATTTTGATAATATGGCATTTGGTAATTCCCAGGTGGGGGGCACGCCCTGGTCACGCCCACACCCTCTCTGTGGCTGGCTGTGCGCCCCGGGGGTGTGGAGGTCTCCACCTGAAACGTCTTCGTCCCCGCCATTGACGTTAATTAACCCGTCAGGCCCATGCCAAGTCTGAGATGCAGCCGAGGGCACCCGAAAACCTTGGGGGTGGATTGGACCCCAGACCTTGAGTCTTTTCACCTGCTGTCACCCCGAAGCACAGTACACGGGCACAAGTCAAGGCATGGGGCTCTGGGGGGTCTTGCTCTTTCGAATTCTGGTCCTGATGTCACCGTTGGCCAGCGTAGTGGCCTTGGGCAGGTTACTTGAACCGCCCGAGCCTTGGTTTTCCCACCTGTAGAACGGGTACTTCATGACAATGTGCGTTCAGAGAACGCTGGTGAGCACTGAGAACGCGGGCTGCATACCCTGCTGTACCCCGTGTGCTGGCCCTGAGAATCAGGGTCTGGGTTCGAGGCCACCCTAGTGCCTGCGTGTGTGCAGCCTGGCCGAGTTGGCTCACCTGTAACCTGGAAACAATCACGTTTACCTGGCACGGTTATTGTGGGGTTCAATGAGACTGTTGATGTGAAAATAAATGCTTTGTTACCTGGCACACAGGGGGCCTCACTCCTCGCCCTCCCGGTGGGCCCTGGGTGTGGGCACTGGTCGCAGACGCCCCGTGCTCCCGGGAACCGTAGCAGCCCAAGTGGCTGTCTGGCGGAGCGGAGGGCGTCAGGGAAGCACGCGGCCAGCTCCGGGGAGGCAGTGCGGGAGGGAAGCGTTTGCTTTTAAATGCAGAGATTTAACAAGTTCAGAGGGGGCGGGGCTGAGGCCAAAGTCGGGTGTGGGCTGGGGGGGTCGGGGATCAGGGAGAGCTCTTAGAAGCCCCCAGAGGAGGAGGGGGCTGATATTTTATAAACCATCCAAGCGTAACTGGCAGTGGTTTGGACAGGATAGGTGGGGTGGTTTTTAGGAAGGCCACGAGTTCCCGATTCCGGGTTAGTGGGGTGAGAACCTTCAGAGCTTAACGGTGCAGGAGGGCGTCAGGACCAGGGGCGTGCTTCTGGAAATCTCCGCGGGTGGAGGAGGCTGGGGAGGGGGTGATGTGTGGGAGCCCAGGTTGAGGGGGGCCAGATCGAGGGGCAGGAGCTGGTGACCGGGTGCTTCCCCTGGGGCCCCCCCCCCCCCCCCGACGGCCGCTGGGAGCCAGGGCCTTCTCCCGCGTTGTCCAGTGGCATCCGGTCCCGGGTGCCTCTCTCCTCTCCTCAACCCCCACCCCCCACCCCCCGGCCCGCCCGTCTGCATGAGAACTGTTGTCGGCCAGTGAGACCGGGAACGGGCCCCTTCATCTGCGCCTGTGTCTCTCTCAGCCTCCGCAGCCACGGGGACACCCTGCACGCGTTCCCGCGGGACAGGCCGGACCCAAAGACTCTGGACCGGGGCCGCCCCCTGCGAGGAGGGGCGCGCCCTCCCGGCCTCTCCTTGCCTAGCCACCCGCCCTCTGACTGATGGACATCACTGATCTGAGGCTCAGACGCGTGGGCCGGACCCCTCCCCGCTCCTCACGAGCCCTGAGACTTGGGGGAGCGGAGCCAGCGAGCCTACCTACCTCACAGGGTTGTTGTGAGGAGCGTGTGATGCGGTTTGGAAGCACCTGACCCGGGACTTGGCTCACCCTGTTGTGCTCTCAATAAATGTGTTTCTTGCCTTAACAAAAAGTGATGGATGTGCTACTAATATGAGGAGGACTGAATGGCGGGTGCCCTGTCTGGCTGGGGCCGCCCTCACCCAGGGCGCGTGGCGGGGTGGGGCGGGCAGGGGAGCCAGCTCTGACCCCTGGGAGCCGCCGAGGCCCCGAGGCAAAGCTGGCCCGGTGGGGTCCTGGGATGGATGCGTGTTGGGGTGAACTAACTCGGGCCGGTCCCCCTTCTTCTAACGGTTTCAGGACGCTGGGTTCTTTTCCAGAAAGGAAGGTGAGGGGGGGGTTGCGGAAGAAGTCTGAGCGGAGCGCAGCGTCGGGCTCCCTGGAGCTCCAGAGGGGCGGCCCCAGGCTGCGACTCTTCCTCCCCTCCTCGAGCGCTCCCAGGGCCCCGCAGGGGCCGGACAGAGCTGTCGCCCTGCTCCGCCCGCCGGGTGAGTGCGCGGCCAGCCCGCGTGTGACCCGGGGCCAACGCTCAGTCCACAGGATGGCTACTGAGCTGAGCGGGGCCCTGAGGAGGCTGCGGAGGGGCCCCTGTCCCCACTGACAGGAGCACGGAGCCTCGCGCCTCCGAGGCCCAGCTCAGGAGAGTAGGGCTGTCGGCCAGATGGGGCCAGAGGGGGCGCAAGGGCGAGGGAGCCACGGACCCGAGTCCACGTGGAGTCCCGGGGTCGGCATACCTGGCTTTGCTGGAGCAGACACCCCGGACACAACACCGGCGGGAAAGGAGAGGCTGAGCTCTGCCACCGCCACCGTCAACACCAAAAGCCACCACCAGTTCCACCGCCATCGCCTCCGCCTCCCTCCGCCACCCTCCACCTCTTCCTGCTCCTGCTTCCTGCTTCGTCACCTTCTTCTTCCTACGTTCTCCTCCCCCTCTCTCCTCTCCCTCTTTCTCTTCCTTCTCCCCTCCCCTTCCTTCTTCCCCCTCCCCACCCACCCCCACCCCCCGCAGGGAGGTGCCTCGAGAGAACTACAGGCGCGAGTCCCGCCGTGAGGGCATGGGGCTGAGCGTGGCCCTTTGGCAGAACGAAAGAGCCACCTTGGTGCCCGTGGCCGTGTCTCGGCCAAGGAGACTTAACCCGAGTCCCTGATGGAGTTGGAGACACGGATGGTGCTGAGTGATGGTCCAGGCAGCACGGAGACCAGGGGAAGAGGGACTCCAGAGCGTGTCCCACTGAGATGAGTCCATCCCGGCCAAGATGGGGCCGAAGGTCCAGGAGAGTCCTGCCCGTGGTGGGAGCCCCACCCTGCTTCTGATGGAGCTCAGATGTCCATGATGAAGGGCCCCCTTGATGTTCCAGAGCCGAGAGCCCAGCTCCAGCCTCCAGCGAAGCTCCGACGTCCACGATGAAGGGCCCGCTAGATGTCCTAGAGCCAAGACCCCGACTCCAGGCCCAGTGAAGGTGATGCATCCAGAATGAGGGTCCCCTTGATGTTCCAGAGCCAAGGCCTCAGCTCTGGCCTTTGATGAAGCTTGGACATCGAGAAGGAGGCTCCCCTTGATGTTCCACAGCTGAGACCCCAGTTCCTGCCTTCGATGAAGCTTAGGCATCCAGAATGAGTGGCCCCTTTGATGTTCCAGAGCCAAGAGTCCAGCTCCAGCCTCTGTTGAAGCTCAGATGTCCCTGTCGAAGGGTCCCCTTGATGTTTCAGAGTTGAAACCCCAGGTCCAGCCTCTGTTGAAGCTCAGACATGCAGAACTGGTGAGAAAGCCTCAGGGCTTTCTTGGACAGGACTTTGCTTGGGCAGCACTGGGGGTGTTGAGACTGGAGATGGCAGAGGAGACCACCCAACGCCTGCAGCACTCCTCCCTAGCTACCCCAGAGGTAGCATTTGGACCCACAAGAAACTGGGTTCCAGATGTATTAGGAGAGATGTGGAGTAGGGACTCCTGGCAAGAGGAAGAGTGTTAGGAAGAGCATGGCGGCCGAAATAATGGATTGTGGGTGTGGCGCTGCCGATGAACTTGCCCATGACAGTGTATCTGTGCGGCAAAGCACCGTTTCATGCTTTTTAGTTGTGCTGGACTCATGGCTGGCTGCACACCAGCCTTGACCCACAGGGCTGCCAAGTTGGCTGGGCCCTGGAATGTAACCCAAGCTCGTTTCTGCGGCTTAGCTCCTCTCCCAGGGGAAGGTGCTAAACGCCCACTCGCCAGACCGGCGTGAAGCCGTGACCTTGGGGCTGGTCAGATCTGATTGCCTCTTTCTAGCAACGGAAGCTCATTGAGGTTGGGACTGAGACAGGGCCGGGCCATCGTGATGGGCGTGAAGACAGCATGGGGGGCAAGGGACGCCTCCAGATACACGGGGACATGATGACGGCAGCTTCCCACCCAGGGGCAGCTGCCTTCTGGGCTGGGACTGTGCCCCGAGCACCTTGATCGTAGCTGTGGTCCTTCAGGAACTCAGTTGACAGCAGACTGTCCACTAAGCTGAAGAGACATGACAGTTAAAGAAATGAGGCCAAAAATACTGACTTGCTCAGGAACCATAAGGACTTCATGGGTAGTTAGAGTCGAAGCTGTGGAGAGTGTCAACTTTGGGAGGAGAGAAAGAAAGCACAGTATCTGGATGTGTGGACTCTGAGGTCTCTAGACGGGGAGGTTCTGAGAATCTGATGTCATCAGTGATGCTACTGAGACGCAGCTCCAATAATATATCCCAGAAACTGACTTATTTTCTGCAGTTGGAGCCTGCAGGAAAAGGGAACCGCTAGCACGAGTTCTTGAAAAACACCTCCTAACGATGCCAACATCGTTTTGGTGATATTTCCTGGAAATTCATTAGCATTTGGAACTGTGCGCACAAAAACTTCTTTTATGAGTAACTGGAACTCTAGACCTGGGATGGAACGGAGGAGTATTGTCATCTTAGAGGACTGCCCTGCCCCACCCCCAGCCTCTTTTGGCCAAGTTATTTTAGGAGGTTTCCAAGAACAAGCAATTATTAGAATCACTCATTGCTGATTTCCTAGAAGTCCCCACAACAGATTCAAAGCCAAATGCGAACTGGGTGAGCCGGCAGGCTTGCAACGTTTGGGAAGAGATACGGAATCTGCTCTATAAAAAAGTCATCAGCTTCAGGGAGCAAGGCTCAGAGTAGAATTGCAACAGTAGAAATAAGGATGGATGGAACGTCTAGGTCGTGAGGCGGAGCCCCCGATTTAAGATAGATAAGAGACTATTACACAGACGCCCGCCCCCCCGCCCCCGCCCCGGGAAGGTGATCCAGCTCTGGGATGTTTCTGGAGTGTGCTAGGCATTGTGCTGAACTTGCTGCCCCCACCCTCCAAGTCCGAGAAGCCAGATTGCAGGTGCTACCACTGAGGTCTCAGTGTAGACGGCTTCCCTTTGATCAGGGCTAGATGCTCCCCCCTCCCCCGACTGGTCTCCCAGTTAGCTCCCCTCTTTTACAGATGAGGAACTGAGGCCGAGGGAAAGGTTGGCTCCTTGATGTCTGTTAAGACCAGACCTCTCTCTGGAGCTCAAAATTCCCTACCCTAGGCTGCCTCTGGTTGTACTGAGATTCAGGAAGAGCCCTGAAGGCTGAGCGATTGTCTGCAGTCACCCATCAAGAGAGCAGAAGTGGGAAGGCTTGGCACCAGAAGGATCTCCCCCGTCCTTGGGCAGATTGACTGGTGGTCACATCCTCCAGGAGCCCAGCCCCAGTGCCATGCTGGAAGACCAGGCCAGAGGGAGTGGGGACGCTCTGGGGAAGGGCGGGGGGCGGGGCAGCAATGGGCCAGGGAGGAAGCCCGACTGGGAGTCTAGGGAGCCAGGCCCAGCCACAGTTGGCCCCGCCTCTGCCCCTTGGGGCCTCAGTTCCCCCATAATTCACTTTGTCTTCTGCTTAGAGTGGCTCCTGCTGGCAAAGTGGATCAGTGGCAGGGAGGCCAGGAGTTGCTGAGGGATCGGAAAGTCATGGCCTTCTTCCTTCCCCCAGAGGGACCGAGGGCGGGGGGTGGGGGGGTGGGGGGCAGACTGTGCTGCTGCTTCCAGCTCAGCTCTTAGTGGAAGCAGGGAAGGCAGGGGGATGCCTTGGGCTGCAGTTTGCTCCCAGGTGACTGCAACTTTCCCTTCTTATTGTTACTGGGGGCTGGAGCGGAGGCAGGGGCAGGCGGGCCCTTGGAAAGCTTTCTTCCCGGCTCCGCTCACGCGAGGGCTGGTTTTGTGTGCCGGCCTGGCAGCGGGGGTCAGCGCTCCTAACAGTGTCCTCTGGGTACTTCTCAGGAGACAGTTAGGGCTCTTCCCCTCTCTGCGCCCTGCAGTCACATGGGGTCTCAGGGGAGGTGGTCCCCACAGCAGCAGACGCTAGGCCCACCCGTGGGTGGGTGGAGGTCGGTCAGGAGGATGGCTGGGCAGGGCAGTGGGGGCAGGACGGCGGCCGACTGGCCCAAGGAGTCAGGCCAAATTCAAGTCGGAGGTTACTCAATCAGCAGAGGAGGGGGAACCCCACTCCCCAGGGAGGGATTTATTAGGCTGATTTGGTAGCTGTGCATTTTCCAGACGGCCCACAGGCCCATAGCGGCCTTCCTGCAGCCGAGGGGGCTCAACGGACAGAGCACCCTCAGACCTCCAATTGCCCTTGGGTGGGCTGGGCGTGGGGCGGGGCGGGGGCTGGCAGGGTGTTGCGGAACGTTACCTATATACCTGCACTTTACAAAGCACTTTATCTGTTTGCTTGGTTATGGCTGGTGGTGGAATTGAGTGGAAGTGTGCCTGTCAGCGGGCTGGGTGCTCCCGTCAGCCCCCCATGTCATGGTGGAGAGCCTGAACTCAGAGAGGGGCCGGGCCATTCTGGGGATAAGTCCACAGGGGGACGGGCATTCACGCTCGTGGGAGGAGCCATTTCTCTGATGCCATGGCTGGGGGTCTCAGTGCCCAGCAGTCAGAGGATCCCACTGCTGGGGGCAGAGTCCACCCCCCCCTTCCCCCGCCCAGCGTGCCCCAGAGCTGACTTTCTGGGATTGGTCGGCCAGACTGGAACACGCCTCCCTTCGCTTAGAACCGATTGTGACCCCAGAGGGCCAGGCCTTAGCCAACCTGTTCTCACGCCGCCCACGAGAGTGCTGCTTCGAGTTTTTCTGCAGCCTGGGACCCCGATCCAGGACTTAGCGTGCACCCCTTTATCCCAACTTCTGCACGGCCCCCAGCACCAGGTAGACGCTCTCTTGGTGTTGGGTGACCGCCTCAGGCTAAGCTCAGGTGTGGTCCTGGCCCAGGGAGGGCTCGGTGTGCAGAGGGTCCCTGGCCTGGGGCGGGGGCAGATGTGTGCCTGTGCCTGTTGGTGTGTGCGGGGATCAGGGTGTGTGTGTGTGTGTGTGCGCGCGTGTGCGTGTGTGTGGGCGTGCATGCATGCATGTGTGAGCGTGCGCGTGTGCGAGGGTCTGTGCATGTGTGAGAGAGACAGATGGTGGAAAGTGACTGGAAGTGAGAGACAGATTGGGTCTCTCCCTAAGCCTGGACACCCTGAGCAGAGTCCACATCTGCTTCTCCTCCAGACCCACTGCCCACTGTCACTCCCCACCCTCCGGAGTTGTGTCCACGGCCCATCTGTGTGTCCATTTCTGCCACGGCGGGCAGCCTTGGCCCCCAACCCCTGACCCTTCACTGTGGCCCTCCCCATCGCCTCCTCCCGGCAACGCGGCCATAGCGCGGAGGGATTTTGACGCCCCTTCTCACCAGCTCTGCCCAGTGGACGTGGTGGGCTTCCCCCTCACAGCTCGCCCCCGCCCCCGGCTCCTGCCCCTGTGGCTGGGGTTCTAACCGGCTCCCCCACAGCACCCTAGACCCCAGCCACCAGGGCAGCTTACAGTACACCGTCAGCCTTCTCCTGGATGCAAGGACGAGAATGGGTTGAGCAGGTGCGGCGGGGTCCTCTGCCCAGCCTCTGCTCCGCGGCTGCCCTGGGGCATCTGTCACTGGTGGCGCTGGCCGGGGACCTCAGGACCAGATGGGACCTCCCAGACCTCGGCTGCCGTACCACCCCCTCGACAGAGCCTCGGACCCGGAGGACAACCGTGCCCCCGGATGCTGCAGGATCCAGGTCAGTTCCCTCTGTGCCTCACGGCGTCCCCCCCACCGCCCCACCTCCTCCTCCTCCAGGTGATGCGTCTACCTGAGATGCACCATCCGGACACAGTGACTTGTACCGAAAAGTGCCGAAAATGACGTCGGACTTTGCTTTGTCTGATTGGTTTGCCAATGAGGTTGAGAGTGGACAAATCGGATGAGCTTGTCAGCAGCCCTGAGCCTTGGACAAATCTGTGTATGTGTGCCACGTGCGACGGATGTTATCTAGCACACGGGGGGTTATGTTTTCACAGCTCTTTAAGCTCGGCGTGAAAACTTTGTTGCCAGTTAAAAAAATGGGCTGGGGGAGGGAGCGGATGGGTGCCTTTCCAGAATTCCTCTATGGGCCGTGCGAGCAAAAATGCTTGCTGATCCCTGTTCCAGGGTGTCCACTGTTCCTCATCGGCAAGGTTCTCGGCCTTGGAGATTGATCTCCGAGCTTTGCACATGCTGGATATTCTGTCACTGGAATGGGCGTGGTGGGGGTGTCGAGCTGGACGCTGGGCTGGGCTGTGGCTGTAAAGGCTCTTGACTCATGTCCCACCTTGGCCTTAGAAGTTTCCAGATCCAGCTGGCGGGTCCTGGGTTCCTCCCCCTTGCCGTCTAGTCTGTTGGGGGTCTATGTCACACATTGGTCACCATGGGCTCCATCGTCCTGGCTCCTATCACCTAGCACTGTTTCACGTCACCTGCGACTCCTGGGTCCCAGGGCCCGGGGACCCCGTGGGCCGGTCATCTCGGGCTCCCATCACCTCCACCTGGCCTCTGTCATCCTGGGCACGGCATCTCCTCTCCATCACTGTGGACCTGGCCATCACCCGTGCATCATCTGCCTCCCCTCCATCATCCTCGCTTCGGGGCTCCCTCTGGCCGCCAGGGCCTTGTACATGGTAGGCTTTCATTCATTCGTTTGCACATTCGGTGAAGGTCTACTGTGTGCCAGGCCCTGTGCCAGGCAGCAAGTAATGGACATTGCCCTTGGGAGTGCACGCCTCGGGGACACGCACGAGAACCGGCGGATGGCGGAGAGACTGGGGCCCGGGCGGCTTGGGGACGTGGGGCAGAGAAGAGGGGCTCTGACCGCAGCGGGGCAGGGGGTGGGGGGCTCAGCCCAGGTCCTGCCGAGTGGGGTCTGGAAGGAGAGGTCACAGGTGCTCTCTCTCATCCCTGCTGGTGGCCGACATCTCAGAAATGGCGCCGGGAACCCAGGCCCTCCCAGCTTGTTCGTGGGGTCCTCGCTCCGAGGCCCCGGCATGGCTCCTTGCACCCTGCGCCCGCCCTCTGCGTCAGCCTCCTTGCCGTGGCCTTTGTTGACACCACCCGGTTCTGCCCGGATCCTTGGTTGGTCACGTCTCACCCTTTCCAGATGGTAAAACCGAGGCTGCCGACTTCCCCGAGTATCAGTTGTCCCGCACTCGGGTTAAGGACCGAATTCTGTGTTCTTCCCACCAAAGTTGGCAGAGACGAATAAATGAATGACATAAATGAGAGAGGGGAGCGGGATCTTTGCTTCTCGGGGCTCAGCCCTTCAGCCCTGCATCACTTGGAGGAGGGGGAGCTGCGGCGGGGAGGAGGGAGAAGGCTCGGTGCGTGATGGAGTCTTCGTGTTTCTGGGGTGAAGTCGGAAAATGGCGGGCAAGGCAGATGAGTATTTTGGAAAGTGAAAATTTATTCCACTGCGAAACTCTGAGTCGCGGCCTTGCGGCGTGGGGGCCATCACGGTGTCCTTCCCTCCGGAGCAAGGGGTCCAGGACGGAATTGTTTTGTCTCTTGACTTTAATGCCTGTGTTTGGCCAAGCGTCGGCTATCAAATATCCATTTTGGGCGTGTCTGGGTAGAGCCAGGATCTTGGACCGTCTAGTGTCCCTGGAGACTCTGGGGGTGTTCTGGGGGGAGGGGGCGTGGGCTCGCGGATAGGACGAGGGCTCAGAGGCCCTCAGAGTCTCCTTCGAGGATTGGAGAGGACTCCGTTTTCGAGGGTCTCGTTAACTTGGATCCTCCCTTTGGTAGGTGAACTTCTGTAACTGTTAGGATTGTCCGTGAGCCCCTTTCGCTGATTCTGAATCTGCAGGTGTCTTGGGGCGGGGTGGTGCCCTGGGCTCCCGCCGTCAGCCCAGGGTCACCCCGGGATGCCGACCCTTGGGGAAGGGGGCCGCCCCTCACTGGTGCTCCTGAGGGTGGAAACCGCTCCTGATTCCTGCTCCGACTAATCCCTCCTCCCTCCGGGGTCACACGGACCCCCTCCTCCCTCACCTGTCACGCTCAGCCCCCCCATGTGTCACACTGAGCCCCTCCTCCCTCACCTGTCACACTGAGCCCCCCTCTCTTAAGTGTCACATTGAGCCTCTCCCTGACCCCCTCACTTCAACCACCTCTTTACTCACATGTCCTGTTAAACCCTTTCCACTCATGTGTCACGCTGAGCCCCTCCCTCATTCCTGTGTCATATGGAGTCCCTCATCCCCATGTGTCACACTGACCCTCTCTCCAACTCCTGTGTCACACTGACCCTCTCTCCAAGTCCTGTGTCACACTGATCCCCTCCCCCATCATGTGTCACACTTTGCCCCCCCATGTGTCAAACTGAACCCCTCCCCCATTCCTGTGTCATATGGAGTCCCTCCCCCACTCATGTGCCACCTAGGTCCCCTCCTTCACACACGTGTCCTACTGAGGGTCCCCTCACTCTTGTCACACGGACCCCTCCCTCCCTGGAATCACGTGGCCCCCCTCCACCAGCGTGCTATGGCCAACACTGAGCCCTCCTGCACTCACGTGTCACATGGGGTCCTTCCCTTCTCAGCTGTCACACACAACATCCTCCCAACGTGTGTCACACTAGTGCCCTCCACTCACATGTCACACGAAGTCCTTCACTTTTGCGTGTGTCCTACTGACCCCCCTTGTCCACTCCTGGGTTACGTACGGTCTCTTCTCCACCCATGTGTCGCACCAACCCCTTCCTTGACCGTGATACACCAAGCTCCACCCCACTCGTGTGTCGTATGGAGTCGCTCTGGGGGACATTCAGTTGTCCCGCTGGGTCCCTGCCCTACTCCTGTGTCACATGGATCCCCCCACCCCTGTGTCACATGGAGCCCCTCCCCCACCCCAGTGTCGCTTGGAGCCCCTCCCCCACCTCCCCGCCCTCCCCCCCCCGGGCGCCCCAGCCATCCCCAGTTCTCTTTAGGGCCTGAACTCCACGCCCTG
>NW_024412396.1:72366979-72372383 GCF_014898765.1 Herpailurus yagouaroundi
TTAGGGCCTGAACTCCACGCCCTGGAGCTTTTCTTCCGTGTGCCCTTTAGGGATATTTACATCGTTATGTCATTCATTCCAGAGCGATGACATTATTGACCTCTTCCTACGTGCCAAGCTCCATGTCTGTGGGAACGTGTGTTGATTGTGTCAGTGGTTGGTGAATTTATGGCGAGGGCTGCATCGGGGACAAGGTGGTCACGGGGTCAAGGAAAATGTGCAGGAACAAGGGAAGCTCTTGCCTTAAAAACAACTTTATTGAGGTATTTACGTACATGCAGTCCACTTTCTAAAGCGTACGGATGCTGGTTTCTCATATTCACGGATATGTGCAACCATCAACACGTTCAATTTTGGAAGGTTGTCGTCACCACTAGAAGAAACCCTAGGGCCGTTAGTTACTACCCCGATCCCCCCCTTCCCCTCTCCCCTCCCCCAATCCCAAGCAACATCTACTTTCTGTCCCAGGGAAACCAAGCCCCGTTGGGCTCGGTGACCCCTCACTGGCCTCCCAGGGTGCCTGGGGGCCCACTTCACAGATGCAGAAAGCGAGGTGGGATAGGCGCCCCAGCGTAAGAAGTCACGGGAGGGTGGGATCAGACCCCCGGTGTGCACACACAGCTCCTGCGCCAGCAAAGGGCGTGCCCCTCCCGTGTCCCCAGCCTCTGTGACCTGGCCGGTCCCCATAGTCTCCTGGGGCAGGGCGAGGCAGGGCGAGGCAGGGCGAGGCTGGGCGAGGCAGGGCGAGGCAGGGCGAGGCTGGGCGAGGCAGGCAGGTCTCACGGTACCGCAGGTCCCCAGCGGCGCGCGATGCTGCCTGGGCCGGCTGTCCCTTGCTGTCCCTGCTCTGACCACTAACAGCAGGCACCCCACTCGCCCTCCGGGGGGCTGGCACTGTGCTTCCCGGAGGAGGGTTGCGGCCGTAGTCAGTAGGTGGGGGGTGAGAACGGCTCCGTACAGGAGTTGACGCACAGTTATCCAGCTCCTATATGGCGCCTTTCCTCATCCCCTTCAACCACATGCAGCCCCCAGGCCATCCTCTGCACCCCCGGCTGCACAGGGGTGTCTTCCAGCTGGCCGCTGTCCCACCAGCCTCTTCCCGGCATGCTCCTCTCTCTCTCTCTCTCTCTCCATCAGCTCCCCAAGTTCCTGGAGGTTAGGGCCTGGGCCATCTCTGAGGCCCCCTCCTCGGAGGGGCAGGCTGAGGTTCCAGTGGGATACTCTCCAGGGCTGCGCCCAGGGCCACCTTCTGACTTAGAGCAGACAGACCAGAGGTGGGCAGGACCAGCTCTGGGGCCTCTTCCCACTGATGGGCCCGTGGCTGTGCGCCCAGCGGAGAACCTGTGCCCTGGGTTCCCAGGAC
This sequence comes from Herpailurus yagouaroundi, assembly GCF_014898765.1. Taxonomy (NCBI): domain Eukaryota; kingdom Metazoa; phylum Chordata; class Mammalia; order Carnivora; family Felidae; genus Herpailurus; species Herpailurus yagouaroundi. Next base: position 72,368,343 of record NW_024412396.1, read on the forward strand.
TGGGGGGCGGGGCAGAGCAGGCCTGCCCTCTCCTACTGCTAGGGAGGAGGGTCTCCTCGAGGGGTCTTGGCCTCTACCCAGGACTCTTTCATGACCAGGAGGCTGAGGCCCCTCATGGGCGACTGCATACTCTCTCCTTGACATCCCCCACCCTTCGACGCATCCCAGCTTCCCAAGGGTCCCTAACTCTGGTCCTGGAAGCTATCACTAGGTGATAGCTCTTTCCTTGTCTAAGCCGGGTGCCCCAGGGCGCTAGACCAGTGTCCCCCTTGGCCACGGCCGTTGTCTTTTGCATCCTCTGCTGACTCGGCTTCCATGCATGGCAGAAGGTGACTCCCTCCAAGCCCCTGTGCTGCTTGGAGTCATTAACCCATTAACCTGCCGTGGCAGCCAGCCCCGGTGCATGCGTGGGTTGGGCAAGGCAGAGGAGGCCTTGTCCACAGCAGGAAGCCATTAGAGCAGGTCAGGAAAGGCCGTGGCTCTCCCCGCCATCCCCCCAGCTCCTCTTCCCTCCCCTGCCTCCTTCCTTCTCCCCCCTTCTCCCCAGTCTTCCATGGCGTCCGGAAGCCCTTCCCGTGGAGCCTGTTGTGTGTCGGGTTGGGTGTTGGAGCAAGGCACGGCACGTAGAAGATTGAGGTCCCATCCTGAAAGGCTTGGGTGTTGGCCAAGGAAGGGCCTTTGTGCCACTCAGGGATGCTCTGGGAAGTAGGAAGTACCTGACGTGTGGTGGGCGGGTGGTTCTCGGGCCCCCCTGGGCATCGGCTCTCTGAGGGCCGGGGCCCTGAGTCTGCGTGCTCGATGAGCCGTCTCCGTGAGTCTGTTGTGGGAGCCCCGAGGCCTCACTTTGAGAAACGCCCTTTTGGAGGTGGTCAGCACATGGTACTTGTCTTCCCTGCTGAGCACTGAGCAAGCGGGCCGCAGCCCGAGTTCTGCCTGTTCATTCCGGCCTCTCTCTTCCAGGGCCGCCTGTCGGTGCCTTGGGGCCGAGCTAAGCTGACCTTCGTCGGAAGCCTGGCTTTCGGCTGCCTGGGTGTCCGTGGGATCCTAGATCGAAGGCGTTTCAAAAGCATATCGTGGGTTTGTTCTGGAACACCCCCCGTTCAGGGGTCAGGATGTGGGTCGCTGTCTGGGCCCAAGATCCCCTCGTGGTGGCAGTCCCCTGGGGGGGGGGGCAAGGTAGGGCTACGTTCCTTCTCTCATTTTGGGAGTGGGTCGGGGCTGTCCCCGTGGGAGGCCAGGGGACCTCATGCTTCTGCGGGCTGAGCTCCTGTCACACCCCCTTGCGTGGGGGCCCCTGACTGGACCTGCGGCCGCCGGCGGGAGGGGGGGGGCTGTCCACACTTGGGCGGTGAGTAGTTGTCAGGTGCACTGTCGCATGTTTGAGAAACAGGCTTGGCCTGAGCCAGGCCTGAAGGCTGGGGGGTGGGGCGGGAGGGGAAGCTAGGTGACAAGAGAGGTTGATAGCCTTACCTGGGGCGGAAGCTGGGGCTCCCCCGGGTCCCCGTTAGAGCTCACTGGATGCCAGTGCTGTGGGGAGGCGGGAGGTGCTCATTCAGGCCCGTGTGCCTGAGTGCTGGGGACCACCGTCCAGAGAAACCACGTGCTTATCTACGCACCTTTTTCGTGGGGTTCGTGATGCCATAACCCATCCAGCACGTCACTTAATACTAACCTTCTTTCTTTTTCTTTTTCTTTCTTTGTTTCTTTCTTTTTTTTTTTTTTTCAGGAGGAAAATGGTTTGTATTCTGTTTTTTTGTGTTTTTTTTTTAACTCTTTCTAGGACGGAGGGGACGTGATCACCCAATGATTTTGCCTTGTCAGTAACTCTTCTAGGCGTGGGGGCTGCCTCTGTTCTCTGTAAATGGGCATAAGCGCCCCTTGGTTGGATTAGGGAGGCCAGGACACCTCCGTCTGCTGGCGTGGGAGGCGGAGACCACACTGTGCCGGCAGCCCCGTTAGTCCACATGCGTGTGTGTGTGTGTGTGTGTGTGTGTGCAGGTGTGTGTGCCTGTCACCGTGGGTGAGCGTGTGAGCTTCAGTGGGCGTTGGGCCACTGCACTGTGGGGCAGGACCTGGGCTTCAGGCACATGAAGGGTCACCTGTCTACCCCCCAGTCACCTAGGGCAGCCCCTTCTGAGCAGGCACACGGCTTTGCCTGTGGGCCCAGCCTTGGGAACCCCTGGGGGCAGCCTGAGCTAGGGGCCGGCGCTGGGAGTGACATCCCCGCGGTGACCCTGGGTCCTGCCCCAAGACAGGTCACCACCACCAAGGAATTCGAGGGCCTCCAGAAGTGCCATCAGAGGACAGAGGGGATTTTAGGAACCAGGGGACTTTGGACATTGTGTCTTGCTGACCCTGAAACCCCCCTCTCCTCTCGCGACCCCCGCTTGATGACAGGAAAAGGCAGGGAGACTGGCTGCCATTAGCCGGGGCCACCAGGCGAGTCGGGATCAGGGCCACTGACGGAGATGCTGGGGTCTTGCTGCTGAGCCTTTGGCCTTAGGACCCAGTTGTGGCCTCTTGGGGCCACTGTCAGGGGAAGATGCCAGGTGGGCAGACAGACAGACAGACGTGGCTCCTAGGGCGCCATGATGTCAGCTGTTTGAGGGGGTTGTTGCAGGGCCCTGTGACAGTGGCAGAGTGCGGTGGGCACAGCAGGGGTGGAACAGCCCACGGTGACAGAGCAGAGGCCACCACGGAGGGTTCCCAGTGCCGGCTTTGTCCGTTCCTGACTCTTCTGCAGCCACCAGCAGGTTGCCTGCCCTCTTTGGGCCTTGGTTCGCCTACGTTTATCCTGATTAAGGCTCCTAAGAAGTCCACGCACAGGGGCTGCGGTGGAGGACGGGAGCCCTGAGTGCTGGCTGTGCTGAGCACTTCTTCTGTGAGCCTTGAGTCCTCCTAGTAGCCCTGCAGGGTCCAGCGACAGATGAGGAAACTGAGGCAGGGGGAGGGGTGTGCAGCCGGCCAGTGGGGGTTGGGGTGGGGATGCATCGCTGAGCCCCTGGCTTTGCACTTGGGGATCCTGACCATGATCTCTTGGTGCTGCTATCAGGGGTAGATGCCTCGTATGGATGGATGGGTGGGCGACGGCCAGTCGCCCCTGGGGACCAGTGAGGGCATAGAACGTGAGCCCCGCGTGCCGCCGGAGGGCCTGCAGAACTCTGGACGTCAGTGAGGGACATGGTTTTCCTTAGGATGGGGTGAGGAGGGGAGGGCCAGTAAGGGAGACGGGGTGTCAGACTCCTGCAGAGCCCCTGACCTTTGAACCTGAGATCTGCTTGGTGATCTCATGGTGCCGCCGTCACGGGCAGAGTCAGGAGCAGATCCCGACCTGGCGGGAGGGGTGCGTGACATGACAGGTGAGGGTCCAGGCCATGCAGGGGGTGGTCCCGGCTTTTTCCACCACGCCCCAGCTGCCCGGTGTGGAAGGTGGGGGCAGCTCTGTTCTTGGGGGTCAGAGGCTGCTGCTGGATGGGGAGCTGAGGCCAGGCAGGGTATGTGGGACTGTGGGCTGAATGAGTGAGTGAGTGCCATCCTCTCTTCTGCGCTCCCCCTGGAGCCCCCTCCCCTTCCCAGGGCAATGCCCCCCCCCCCATCCCGCCCTTTCCCCCAACAGCCATTATGCCACTTCCAGGGCACTGTGATCTTGGCCTCCACTGAGAGTGGTCTCATGTAGGCGGAAAGGCCCAGGCAGGAGATGAGACTCGACCCCCAGGGGGAGGCAGCTCCCGGGGTCCCACTCCCATCCCAGCTTGTGTTACTGGCACGCGGTGGGGCCTGTTTAGGGGGAGGGCCCAGACTCCCCCTTTCCACTTGTCCCCCTCCTCCATCCTGCCCTACCTGTCCTCCACCTTCAGAACAAACCACAGAGTCAGATAATCTTTTATTTTGCTTTATTTTAGGGGTGGGAAGGTGGCGGGGGGGGGGTCTCCTCCCCGTGGCAGAGAGCGGCGGTCTGGTAGGAGCTAGCTGGCTTAGCACAGTCCGCTGGGTGGTTGGGGCCTTCCTCAGTCTCTCTTGGCCCCCCTCCCCCCCCCCCCC
>NW_024412396.1:72372783-72481058 GCF_014898765.1 Herpailurus yagouaroundi
CCCCGGCCCCTGCTTGCTTGGCTGCGTCTGCTGTGCCTGAGTCTTCACCTGGCCTTGGGTCATGGGGTCGTCTGCTCACCACTGCTGTCTCCCTCATTGACGTCACTCCCGGCTGCAAGCCTGGGACCCGGGCAGTTCAGACGGGACTGTGGTTGTGTGGCCCTGAGCCGGCTCTCTGGGTCTCTGATGGTTGGATAGCCCGTTGCTGTTGCCACAGACGGTGCCGCCCTTCTCGAAATGTTTGCCCTTCTCGAGGGGGTTCCCCTTGGGTCAGGAGTGGCAGGAGTGGGGCGGGGGCCGTCGCCGGATGTGAGCGAAGCAGGCCGAGGCACGGGGAAGGCTGGAAGGAGACTTGGTGGTGGTGGTCGGGCGCGGGGCGGAGGAGCGGAGGGCTTCACTCGGGGCTCGCGTCGTCCTCGCCAGCCGGCGGCTCCTCCAGCCTCGCGCCCTCCCGGGGCTGGCCCGCCGGCGTGTAGACGGCGGTCAGAAAGCGGATCAGGGCCCTGGCCGCCTGCTCCTGGCCCAGGGGGGTGGGCCGCCCGCCGGCGCCGCAGAGGGCCCGGGGCAGCTGTCGGCTCAGGAAGTCGAGGACCTCAGAGGGCGCGGGCAGGTGTCGGCGGGGCCGCAGGGCCGCCTCGCGCACGTCGCTCTCCGGCTCGTCCTGCGAGGTGTCTTGCAGGCCGTCATGCAGGCCACACTGACGGTAACGTTGCAGGTCGTCTTGCAGGGCTTCTCGCGAGACGACATCCTCATCGCCGACGTGCAGCTCCAGGTGGCGGGGCCCTCCCGGGAGGGGGCGGGCGCCCCCCGGGGGGCCGACTCTGACCCCGAAGGACTCGCACAGCATCAGCCAGAAGCCGGGCGCGAACCGCAGGCCCCGGAGGGTCAGGGGGCGCAGGGCCCGCTGGGGGCCCGGGAGCAGCCCGCCCAGCTCCTCGGCCGGGACGGCGCTGGTGCCCACGGGGCGGGGCACCTGGGCGAGGAGCTGAGCCGCGGCGGTGGCGATGCCGCTGCCCGCGAAGAGGGCCGCGGCCTGGCCGAGGCGCAGCCAGCGCCTGGGGGGCCGGGCCAGCGCCGGGGGGGCGGGCCGCGGGGAGAGGCGGCGCTTCAGCCTCAGCAGCACGAGGAGGGCCGCCACGGCCAGGGTGTCCTTCCAGAACAGGAGGCCTCGGAAGAAATGCAGAAGGACCGCCCTGATCTGGGCCACGCTGAAGTGGGCGAGGAAGCTGTTGAGGATTTGGTCGATGGGTATCAGGGCCAGGAACTCTTGCTGCAGGTTCCGCCCGGTCGGCGCGTCCTGCTTAGGTGCGTCTTCGTTCTCCTCCTCCTCCTCCTCCTCCCCGGAGTCTAGCGACTGCCCCCGGGGGGCGCCCCCCGTCGCGAACGGCGGCCTTGCCCCGGCGGCGGTGTTGCGCCGGAAGGGCCGTCGGTTGAGGTTTCTCGCGGGCGGCAGAGGCCGGCCCCCGTCTTGCTCAGGGCGCTCCATGACGTCGAAGTGGAAGTGTGAGAAGAAGAAGACCCAATGGCCGGGGAGAAGTACGGTGAGCCTGTCATTATTCAGAGAGGCTAGATCCTCTGTGTTGAGAAGGATCATGATGGGCTCCTCGGTGTTCTCCAGGTAGCGGCACCATACCGTGAAGGCAGCCCTTATTGGAAGGATCTTCATCTCCAGTTGAGAGTAGGCCACTTCGATAGCCGAGATGTTGCGCGAGTAGAAGGCGCAGGAGACCCTCTTGCCGGTTTGGTCGTCTATTTGGACGAGGGAGGCGTGCAGAGCCGTCTTGGTGGCTCCCGTTTCCAAGTAGAAGGGGTTCTGCGGCTTGGGGTGGTGCAGGAGGGGCGCCTTGCGGAAAGCCCGCTTCAGGCACTCGAAGGCCTCCTGCTCCTCGTCCCCCCAGGAGAACGCGTCGCTGGTCAGCAGCTGCCGGGCCAGCGGCTCCGCGATGGTGGTGAAGCGCTCCACAAAGTGCCGGTAGGGGAAGATGAATTCGATCAGGTGTTGCAGGGACTTCTTAGAGCCAGGGGTGGGGTAGCCTGTCACGGTGGTCACAATCCTCTTGTTTAGCTTCACCCCTTTGGGGGTTATGACGAACCCCAGGAACTCGACGGTGTGTCGGTGGAACTGGCTTCTGTCCAGGGAGCAGTAGACGCGGTGGTGGCGGAAACGGACCAGGACTTGTCGCACGTGTTGGAAGTGCTCCTCCTGGCTCATGGAGTAGATCAGGACGTCCTGCCCGTAGGAGAGCACGAAGTAGCCTAGCATGTCCTTTAGGATAAAGTGGACCACGTCCTGCGGGATGGTGGGGTCTGAGGATAGCGGGAAGGGCTGGTAACTCTCTGTCTCTTGAGGCTCGAAACCAAACGCCGTTCTCCATACATCTTCCGCTTGGCGAATGCTCGCGCTTTCCTCCACGATGGTGCCCCGCAGCTCCAGCTTTGTGAACCATGTCGCTCCGTGTAACTGGTCGAACAGTTCTGGGATCATCTGTACGTAGTCCTGTCTGTTGGTCAGCATGTCCTGCGGGTCCCAGTATTCATCCCGCGGCCTGGCACTTTCTTGCACCCTGGCACCCACAGGTTCCCACGGCGCGATGGAAGGACATTCGTAAAAGGTCTCGCTGTGATCACTGTCTCCAGCCTGCTGAAGCTCAGAGGGCTCTGATTCAGAAAGATCATCGGATCCGTCTGAGCTTGGCTGGTCGGAAGTCTCATCATCTGCTTCCTTCGGGTTAAACACGTCGGCCAGGTCGGAGTACAGGGGCGGCAGTCCGGGCAGCAGGCTTATGGCATGTCTTTCCAGCGCGATGCATGGCGGGGGCGGGCGGAAGCACTTCTGCAGACAGTAGGGAGAGTGGAAGGTGCAGCGGCCTTTGATCCAGTCGACTTCGGGGCTGTGGGTCCTGAGCCAGTTGACGCCTAGTATCACGGAGAAGTTGGGGGACGGCACGATGTCGAATTCGATGGGCTCCTGGTGGTTCTGGTGAATGCACACCAGGGGCTCCGTGTGGAGCCAGACAGGTTCGTTGCCGACCAGCGAGCCGTCCACGCTTTGGACCATCTGCGGATAGGGCTTCTCGTAGAGCTCGACGTAGTGCTCTTGGGCAAACCTCTCATCCATGTAGTTGCCGCCTGCCCCCGAGTCCACCAGGGCCTGAACCGCGACACTGTGGTAGGGGTTCACTCTGATCAGGAGCAGCATGAAGAGATGGTCGCGGCTGATGACGGGGCGGCGGTCACGGGACAGCCAGCTGCTCACCATCCACCTCTCTGGGGCAGGTGAGTCGACCCAGGTCAGGTTCCGCGGGCGGGCCTCTGGGGGCAGCCTGAGCATTGCCCTTCTCTCTGCCAGCTTCTCTTCGATCTGCAGGACGAGCACGATCAGGCTGTCCAGCGAATCCGGCTGAGGGACCCTGAACAGATAATGCCGGATCTCCTCGTTGAGCCCCTGGCACAGGTGGGCTTGCAGGACTTCATCCGACCAGCCCAAGGTGGGTACCAGGCCCTGGAACTCGTTGATGTACTCCGTGGCGGTGCGAGTCCCCTGCCTGATGTTGAACATGGCGTCTTCCGCCACACGCAGTGCCTGTCGGTACTCGAACATACCTGACATGGCCTCTAGGAAGGCCGGGAAGTCGTCGATCAGGGGGCTGCCTTCTTGCACCAGCGCTGTGGCCCACTCTAAGGCCATGCCCGAGAGGTGGCAGATGACGTACCCCACCCGCAGCCGGTCGTTGCAGAACATTCTCGGGTAGCTCTGCAGGATCAGCTGGCAGAGCACGATGAACTCGTGGTATTCCCTGCGATCGCCAGAGAAGCGGGACGGGACGGGCAGTTGGCCTGCATGGATTCCTTTCATCAAGATCTCTTCCGCCACTCTTTGTTGCTCTCTGAGGTCTTGCATGCGGAGGTACAGCGAGATGATGGATCTCACCGTGGCCATGAACTCCGAAGTCTCGGAATCCTCCTCGAGGGGCCCCTCCTCTCTCGCGCTGGCCAGGTCAGTGTCGTCGGCTTCTTCGTCTTGGGCTCCCCATGGGTCGTCTGATGCTCCTTCCATCCCGCCAGGTGCCTCGCTGGACGGATCCCCCACTTCCTGACGTGAACCATTGCGTGACTCCTCCAGGTCTTGGAGTAGGTCATTGGGTGGATCCTTTATTTCCCTACGTGGGCCACTGGATGGCCCCTCCATGTCTTGGCGGAGATCAATGGGCAGCTCTTTGATTTCTTGGGCCGGGCCCCTGGCCGGCCCCTCCGCCTCCCTCGCGCCGCTGCCTGATGTCTCCACGGTGGTGTTGGATGAGCCCTCGGAGGACTCCATTTGTTTTGATGATGGATTCTTACGCTCCATCATCGTCTCAAATGAGTCTTCAGAGGGTTCTATCATTTCGTCGGATGGAAAGGAGTGTTCTCTGAAGACTGGTAAGGTTGTGACGCGTCCGGTCAGCGACTGGGACCGCAGCGATCAGAACCTGGGAGTGGGAGGTGTGGGGGGGGGGGGTGGGGGAGTAAAGGCAGCTGTTTAGGGACTCACGGGGTCAAGGTTAGGTTCTCTGGGCCAAGTCAGAGGCCCGGCTCATCAGAACAGAGAGAAACTGGGGAGAGCCTCCCATGCCCAACTTAGGGAGCCCCAGGGAGAGAATATCTGTCCGCCCCTGACCTTCTCCCTATTCTCCTAGGCTTACTGGGCCTATCTGGCCCGCCTGCTTCCCCCCCACGGCTGTGAGAAATTCACAGCCCATAAATTCCGTGAAGCAGTAGGCCCAGAGCGGCCGCCGTGGCAGGCAGGCAACCTGGCAGGATGCGCTGGCTGCTTCATCTGCCCCTGGCATACGTGCCTGGTCAACCCTCCCTCCCTTCTCTGGTCACCCAGAAGTCACAGAGGTCATATGTCAGTGCCATCCCGGAGCAAGCCCGGCTCCCCCTGGTTGTGAGGTGGGAATCTCTAGCTAGCTGATGCCAACTGTTTAACAAGGTCAGGGGAAGGGGGGGGGGGTGGAAATGGGCAGGTTGGCCCCAATCCCATCAGTTGGGTCAGCAGCCAAAAATAGCTGTCACTTCCTCCCTCAGATTCACAGTAGATATTGGGCTGGTGCTGGGGGAAGGGTAGATAGAGACAAGTTGGCTTTCAGTTTTCCCCCGTACACATCTACAAAAACCCTACCGTGCGCCAGAGACTTGCACGCGTGTGACTGGGTTCTAACTCAGATGTTTGGCTGATTTCTCTTACTCTTTGTTCAGTTTCCAATGTCCGCATCTCTGAGCTGTCAGGGAGATCTGCAGATCCTGTCCCCGCCCCTCCTAAAACTGCCACTTTCCCAAGATCAGCCTCTCTGTGGGAGGGGGGTTCAGGGATCAATTCTGCGTGTGCAGACATGTGTACATGCCCCTCCGGTCTTACCAGGCAGGCTGGTTTTTCCCTCTAGCAGACCACCCTCCCCGCCCCCCCCCCCCCCCACTCCGCTGCTGGCTGGTTTCTCCCCCACCTCGGTGTCTCTAGTAGAGCTGGGGTAGTGAGTAAAGGGTGGGACAGGGAAGGGCATGAGGTGTCTCTGACCTCTAATTGTCTTGGAAGGGAATTTTGAAAGTTGAGTCATGGGTGGTTTTAGTGGGCTGAGGCTGAATTTAAAGCGATGTTTTGGTTTGGGGTTATTTGCACATTTCTTGTCCGCTGGGAGAGCAAATTGAATTCTGCTTATCCGAAAGATTAGTTCTGTGGTTACCGCTCTGTCTACATTTAACACCTTTTGTTACTTGTCAGTTTCCTTCTTAGCCACGGGGCCCATCTATTAGGAAAAAAAAAAAAAGCATTCCCTCATTGGCTAACATCCAAACTTCCCTACAAGATACGCGATTCTGATCTGCTATTTCTCAAAATTAAGTACATTCTTGTTAGCGTGACTGTTAAATTCGATCCTGCAGAGCCTCTGATTAAAAGGTTTTGTTGTTTATTTACTGTTCACAATATGAAATCCAAACCTTTTAGCGTAAAAATTCCTGACACAGAAATTCACCAAAATCATTTCTTGGCTAAAATGTAAAGGCCTTAGAATAATAAATTCTGCACATGTCATTCCTCAAGGTAGAGATTACATTTTTTACCATGATGCACCAGTTATGTATAATCACCATCGTCATCATCGCGTCACCATTGCCATCTTCACCGTCACCATCATAACCATCGCCATTGTCACCATCCCCATTGTTGCCATCATCACCATCACCATTGTCACCATCGCCATCATCACCATCGCCATTGTCACCATCACCATTGTCACCATTGCCATTGTCACCATGGCCACCGTCACCATTGCCATCGGCACCATCGCCATTGTCACCATCACCACCATCACCATCGCCATTGTCGCCATCGTCACCATCACCATTGTCACCATCGTCACTATCACCATCATCACCATCGCCATTGTCACCTTCGCCATCATCACCATCACCATGGTCACCATCGCCATCATCACCATCACCAATGCCACAATATACACATAGCACAGGACCTACATTAACTCATTTGTCCTCGTTGAAGTCCTATAAGGCATTTGCTATAATAGTACGATTCCAAGTTCCTAATGTAAAGTTCTGATTGAAATATAAAATTTGACTAATTCATCTGCAGACTCATCTATTAGAAATCAAAATCCCCTTACGTCTCTTAAAACCCTTTATTGGCCAAAACTTAAAACTTGAAAATTTGAATTGGCTGAAATTTAAATTTTAAAATGGAAAAATTTGAGTTGGCTAAAATTTAAAATTTCAGATATAAAATCTGTGCATGTCTTAAAACTGTTGAAACCCTTTATTGGCTAACATTTAAAATGTGTTGGCTAAAATTTTAAATTAAAATTTAAAATGAAATCTATCTCTCTTAAAACCCTTAAAACCCTTTATTGGATAAAATTTTAAATTGAAAAATTTAAGTTGGCAAAAATTTAAAATTTTAAACATGAAACCTGTATAGGTCTTAAAACTTTAAAAACATTTTATTGGCTAAACTTTAAAACAAAATTTTAGGGGCACCTGGGTGGCTCAGTCGGTTGGGTGTCCGACTTTGGCTCAGGTCATGATCTCACCATTCATGGGTTCGAGGGCTGTGTCCGGCTCTGTGCTGACATCTCAGAGCCTGGAGCCTGCTTGGGATTCTGTGTCTCCCTCTCTCTCTGCCCCTCTCCCACTCACACTCAGTCTCTCTCTCTCTTCTCTGTCAAAAATGAATAAACATAAAAAAAAAATTTTTTTAAACTTAAAAATTTAAGTTGGCTTAAAGTTAAATCTTAAAATTGAAAAATTTATTTATTTATTTATTTATTTTTTTAAATTGAAAAATTTAAATTGGCTAAAATTAAAAATTTCAAATATAAAATCTATATCGCTCTTAAAACTTTAAAGACTCTTTACTGTTTAAAATTTTAAATATAAAATCTCAGTATGTCTCTTAAAATCTTAAAGACCCTATATTGGTTAAAATGTAAACTCCTTAGCCAGATAATTTAAAAACTAGATTATACCCTTAAAAAAAATTTTTTTTTATGTTTACTTATTTTTGAGAGAGAGACAGAACACAAGGAGGGCGGGGCAGAGAGAGAGGGAGACACAGAATCCCAAGCAGCCTCCAGGCTCCAAGCTGTCCGCACGGAGCCTGAGGCGGGGCTTGAACTCACGAACGGTGAGATGGTGACCTGAGCCAAAGTCAGACACTTAACCGACTGAGCCACTCAGGTGCCCTTAGATTCTGCCCCTTTTAATGTAAGTCCATACGTCTTAACATGTTTACAGATTTGACGATATAACTGATTAAATCATTCACCTTTCTTGTTTTCAATGTAAAATCTAATACCCTTGGCATGTTACAAAAACCTGATCTTCATATGCCTTAGCATCAAAGGTCAAACTTTTGTCAGGATACATAAAAGTTGTCCCGTAACTGCCCTATTCAAACTTACGAAAGTTTCTTTTCATCGCTTCTGATATCAAGTTCCAATCACTTAGCATAAAATAAAAAGTTTTACCGTGTAATGTATCTGCAAACTGATGGACATAAATCCCCAAATCTTTCCAGGCCACTTCTTAAACTTAGTTTTGAAGTTTATTGGCTTAATTCCAAGCCTCTAAGCATTTTATAAAAAGTTGACCGTGTCACTCCTCAAAATAAAAGGTCGCACTTCCTTGCAAGGTGCACGAATTTGGTCTTGTAATTTATGCTTAATGCCTTATAAGATCGCTTGATCACCTATGAGATAAGATCTAAACTCCTTAGCAAAATTGGCTCTCCGATGTCTGCAGACTACTCTTATCAAACACAGAAATCTTACCATGTCACTCTCTTAAAATCTCTGAATGGCCCAAATCCAAATTCCTTAGCACAGCACAAATATGTATTCCCGTCGTTCCTCAAAATAGGTCCAAACTCCTCAGCGTGGTATGTAAACTCAGTCATAGAACCTCTGCCTAAGACCTGCCCCGCCTCTATACTAACTTGCTATAAATGATCCGGTTGGTTCAGCATAAAGTGCAGACAGGGCGCACTTGGGCCGAGGGGTACCTTCTCTGAGCTGCCGATGCGTGCTCTTTATCTGGTTCATCAAATCCAGACACCTTAGCATAAAATACATTTGACCAGCTAATTCCCCCGCAGACGAAACTCTCATCAGTCACTCCTTAAAACCCTTTACTGGCTAAAATCCAGCCGCCTCTGCATGAGGGTTCAAAAATGAGATCATATCCCTCCCCAAGATGAAATGCTCTCACATAAAATCACATCTCCTTGGCATGTTATAAAAATCTGATCATATTATCTTTACCATAAAAACCCAGTCTTGTAGCTCTGCCAACATGCATAAGTTTGATCACGTAACTCCCAATTTAAGACGTTCCAAGGTTTCTGCATTGCCCGTAACATAACGTCCCAACTACTTAACATAAAATGCAACATTTTACCATGTAATTTATCTGCAGACTGGTCTATAAAAAAAACCCAAATCTCATCCCGTCATTCCTGTGAACCCTTCACTGGCTTAAATCCAAACGTATTAGCATGATATAAAAACTCGATCTTGTCATCCCTTAAAATAAAGTTCACACTTCCTAGCACGGCATATAAAATTTGATCCTGTAATTCCTTCTTAAAATCTTAACAGTGTCTCTTAATTGTGAAATTATGGAATAAAAGTCCAAATTCTTAGCACGAAATGCGAATTTTATTTTGTAATTTCTCTGCGTAGTATTTATCAACCACAGAAAACTCTTACCGTGTCACTCTCTTAGAACTTTTCATTGGCTAAAATCAAATTTCTAGGCATGGACAGAACTCCAGTCAAGTTGGAGCCTCAAAATAAATTTCAAATTTCTTTGCGTGATCCCAGCGTTGATCATATAACTCTTACGATTGGAGTTTTTCAGTTTTGGTGTTGACATCTGTCAAACCTCTGAAAGCCAGACATTGGCACCCCTCGAGATAGAAAGTGCAAAGGTTTTTGCAGGATACTTAAATTCGTGGCTGTTGCTTTTGTATTTACAGGTTTTCAATGTTCCCTGTGTTATAAAGTCCAAAGCTGTTAGCCTTAAAATACATCTTTTCACGTGTTTTTCCTGCAGATTTATCTTCCACAAGCAAAAATCTCACCATCACATTTCTTAAGACCCTTTGGCAAGAATCCAAACTCCTTAGCATGATATAGAAACTGGTTCTAGTCACTTCTCAAAATAAAGACCCCCCCCCCAACGCCACATCTATTCCTAGAATCCCGCTTAAAATCTTTTCCTCTATTTTCATAGCTAACAACATGTATCAACATCTCAGTATCTTCAATCACCGTGTTTGTAAAACCTTGCGAATTTCATGTCTAAGGCATAAAATCCAAATGCCTGAGCAGGAAACGAAAATTGGACCAGATATTTGTTGCATTAAGAAAATCTTTACACTTGCTCTTCAAGTGCTTAGAAAATAAAGCTTCAGTTCCTTTGCACGAAAGCAACAATTTTCACCCTCCCCAATTTCTAGATGCAGTTCTTTGCTCCTTTCACACTTTACTCCTCAAAGACCGGGTTTCTTCCTTCCTGCCTCTAAACTCATCTTAATTTTAGAGTCCTGGCTCTTTTTATGTTGTTAAGCTAGTCCCTCTGTCTACATTTCATTAATTCATTACAGCAACATGTCCCGATTCTTTTTTCTGGGCCAGGCACTGTGTGCGATCCCTGAGACGGGAAGAATTGGAAACAATCTTGCCTTGCAGAACGTCCCTAGCAAGGAGAAAAGGACCACACCCTCATGTCAGATGTCGCACTGGAGGTGAGTGCAGGGTCCTGGGGGGGCCAAGATCAGGGATCTCCCTCTACTGCTGGCGAGTGTCTCTTTCGAGGCTCCGCTGGGCTCAGCTGCCTGTCCCTTGGGGAGGACTTTGGGCATTGTTGGAGCATTGTTTTGCAAAGCGCGGGTGCCTCTCCCCCCCCCCCCCCCACCACGTCTGGCTTTCTAAGGTGGCTACGGGCTTCCTTCTGACTCCTGCCCTCCAAATGTCCATCTGCTATAGTTGGAGAGCCCAGAGGCTGCCCTACCTCTTCTCTGGGCTCTCCAGAGGTAATAGTGTTGGTCTGACAAATGTAGCTCGATAAATGCTGAGGTCTCAGACCTCAAGACAATTTCTTGAAGAAATATCTATCTACTGATCTGGCAATTCCCACCTTAGCAAAAAAAAAAAAAAAAAAAAAAGAATTAAAAATAAATAAAACTCAGGATTTAGTGCACCTGGTCTGGGTCAGAAGCACCCTTGAGGTCTTTGAGTCGGACCCTCTTCCCCCCGACACTCATAGACAGACACCCCGGCCTCACCACCTTCAGTGCCGAGAGCCTTCTCGGCCAGGTCAGCTCCCTGCTTGCTGCTGAGCAAGTGGCCCATTGGGTCAAGGCCGCCAGCGTGAGTCTATGAAGGGTTGGGTGTGGGGGGGGGGTGGCGGGGGGGGGCCAATCCCTCCGCGAATACCTCCTCGTGTCAGCTCACTTGTACAGTAAAGGAAATCTGATTTTAAAAATAGAGCTTGGAAGAGGAGATGTGGGGTATTTAGGAGCAGAGTTGAGCCTGGGGCGGGGATCGGGGGAGAGGCAGAGGGGAAACGAGGGACCACGGCGGGGGGGGGGGGTCCTCTGACACGTGCTCCCCTTTCTCTCCTCCCTCTCAGACACCAGCACCGACCCCTGTAGCCTTGGCCTTCTGGGTTGGCAGAATGGTCGTTAGGGCTGGGGCCAGATGAGGATCCTGGCCTGTCTTGGCCCGCCTCCAGGCTGTCCTCGGAGCCACTTGGGTTTGAGGGACACAGCCACCAGGTCTTGAGGGCTAGGTCCCCTTGAAATAAATGCCCCCCTCCCCCGTTTACTCTCTCCATTGCCCTAGACCTGCTGAGCATCACGACGGGGGGTGGGCACGCAGGGACACCAGCAGGGCTGCAGGTTGGTAGTGATTACTGCGTTAAACTAACGTCGAGGTCAAGATGTGCCCTTGTTACGCCAGGCCCGGGGCTCCTTGGTCTCCTGGTGTAGACCAGTGGTGAGGTCACTCTCCCCACTCTGCTTGCCAGTTGGGACTCCGAGGTGGCTCCCCGAGAGCCCCATGGGGACCTTGGGTGGGTCCTGGGTCCTGTGGACCCCTGTGGACCCCTGTTTGCCTCTTCACCCCCTGCCTTGTGGATTAAGACCACCTGGGCCCTACAGCTGGGAGACCCTTCTCCTCTTGACCGAGAGCAGCCAGCTCTGGTTTTTCTTCCCTCTCTTCACCTGGGCACTGGGCCTCAGATGTCACTGGGAAAACAGTCTCTGGGAGGGGGGTGGCCGTGACTCGGGACAGACATGGAGTTACTGCAGAGCTGGGGGTCGCCCCAGGGCTTCTCCAGTCCCAAACCGCTGTGTGTGGGTCCCCATCGAGGCGAGGGGCGGCGCCCCCGACTTAGCAGTAGGCCGGTGGCCGATTCCCTGTCAGCCCTCCCTCCTCCCCGCTGCCTCCTCGCTTGACTGGCAGCTCCAGGGGGCAGCTAGCTGGATCACTCTGCCCAGAATAATCCTGGGAGGGACCGGGAGAGGGGTCACCCGTGAGAGTGTCCTTCTTCCTTCGGTTGCCCAAACGGGCCAGACCAATCAGCTGCTCCCCAGGCCACGCTTGCCTTTCAAGGCAAGCGGGCAGAGGAAGGAGCTGGTGCCAGCTGCCCGCCTGGGACCCACGCTCACTTTGAGCGTGACCTTCTCTCTTCCTGGGCCCTCAGTTTACCCAGAACTGCAAGGAGGGCTTGGGCAGGGGGTGTTCTCACTCTGTTCCTAGAGCTCGGGGGTCCTGGGAGGTGCCTGAGGGGTGACCTGGGGAGCAGCGGTAAGAAGAGGGGGTTGGCTGAGCAGGTAGAGCTCGGCGACCCCACCCTGACTCAATTCCGGAAGCTGGGGGTCCTCATTACTATTTAAAGATAGTGTTAGACATTGGGGATCCTCATACTATCTCATTTAAAGAGAGGTCCCCGCATGCAAGTCGTGCCTGGGAGCACAGCCTGGCTGGTCCTGTCTGTGGTATATCCTGTCTGACCTTGGAGCTGGAGGAGCGGGGTGGTTTCAGTGGAATCTCTTTGGGTCCCTCTGTGCCTGGTGTGGACGGGCCAGGAGCTGTAGGCCTCGGGGGAGAGGGTTCTTGGAGAAGGGGGGTGTGGGCTTGCAGGGAGATGAGGGGGGCTTGGCCTTGATGCAAGTGGAAGTACGGCCAGAGTGGGAGGCAGACTCCTTCCCCAGGGGAGATGGGCCCTTTGTAAGCTGGGAGACACTCCCGACAAGGAAAGGCCTGGGATTATCACGAGGACTCTTGGGACACCTGTTGTAATTGGACAGTCAGCCCTCAGAGGACATTTTCACGCCTGGGCCAGCTTTAATTTCCACACTCACGCCGTGAGGCAAGCGAGTGTGCCGGAGCCCCAGGGCCGAAATGACTTGCCCCGGAGCTCTAATTAGCAGTGGCCGTGGCATCGGGAGCGAGAGCACGGAGCGTCCCGGGAGCAGCCGGCTGATGAGGGAAGCTAGCGAGGGGTGGGCTGTGCACAGGTGGAGGCGAGTGCCATCCAGACGGGGGCAGTTAGAATTCATTTATCGAAACTGAGGTTTCCCCGGCGTCTGCTCTGTGTCGGGCACCATCCTCGCCGGCTGGCCCAGGACAGAGTTCCTGTTGCCCCGCACTGAGAGAGCCCAGGTCAGGAAGGAAGAGACGGTGTGCAAAGTCAGGTGTTCCCGTTTCCACCGTGGAAGGAGAAAGCAGGAACGCGTGTCCTGGGCCGGGGGTGGACAGTGGCCGCTTGGGGACCCCGAGGGAACCTCGGCCAGAGAGCCTGTTTTCGTTCCATGGTATCCGTATGCTCAGCCTCATGACCCGACGGGAGGCCAGACCAGAGGGGGCCTCGGTGTCTGCCCCCATCGCCCTGAAAAGGTCACGTGGTCGTTGCCAACTCGTTTTGGCTAATTTGGTTGTCGGCAGAGGGACAGGACAGCTGGCCTTGGACCTACTAATTATAGCCACTCGGGTGTTTGAGCGAGGTACCTAGTCCCCCATGTCATGTTTTTTTTCCTGCAGACAAACGATCCCTTTGACCTTTGTTCCTGAGTGCCGGCCGGCCAAACCCCTGTCCCATGTATTGCCCAGCACAGCGCCCCCCACCCCACGAACAAGCCCCCCCCCCCCCCCGGGGGGAGGTCAGCATGGTACCTCCATCACAAGTCTTACCTTTGATGCACTTGTTCAGCAGCTCTGATCCTGTCGCCTTGTCGACTGGAATCTGTCTTCTTTCTACAAAGTAATCGGATACATTTATTTCTTTAATCGTGAAAGTCCAGGCCTTGGGACGTGTGTGCACGTTTCCCTGTTCTAACCCCAGCCCGCTCCACAGCCTGCCTTCCTGCTTCTCTCCCAGGCCTGTGTCCCATTCCTACGTTCGGGTACGTCCATCCTGCGTCTTGAGTACTTAGTACGTGCCAGACAGCCTGTGAAGGTGTTACTTTTATTGTCCCCGTTTTCCAGAAGAGGAACCTGAGGCTCGGGGGCAGATCTCGAATCGTTCACAGGCCTGACCTCATTCTCCAGCTGGGTCTGCCTGAGGTCGCACCTCCCGTGGACGCACAAGCCAGCGAGTCCACGCGGGTGCTCGTGCTCAGCTCTCCCCCTGGACTCCCAAGCTCTTGGCAAGACCCCTGTTCTTGTCAGACCCCCAGTTGGCTCTCGGCAAATGCACACGAGAGTCGATGTGAGTCTGGGGCCTGGGTCCCTTGTGTGACCCCGAGAAAGACTCTTGTAAGTAGCATCTGCCCAGGCTGCTGGCCCTTCCCTCACCTGGGGCCCCGCCCATGGGGGCCCCCGTGGCGGTTCTGTCCTGCCCCTGGTGCCAGTGTGTGCCTGCTATGCCATCCCACCCTCCCTTGGCACACAGTAGGGCTGCAGGCGGCAGGTGAGGCCGGAGGCGGCGTCTCCGAGAGGGGGGCTCCGAGAGGCGGGCTGAACTCTGTGAGCAGTCTCTTTTCTTCCCTCCCAGGTGGCTGGAGGTGAGACAGCTTTTCCCCCAGAGAGGGAGCAGATGCCTGGCCCAGGATCGAATCGAAAGGTCTGAAAAATGCATTTATTTTTTCTGAGTTGTAAATTTGGACAATTTGCAAATGTGTGGACCCCTCAGAATGGAACTAACCTGAGCCTTTTATTTTGCAGTTGAGGCTCACTGCCCCCTGGATGGGCAGTGAGTCAGTGGATTCCAGAGGCCAGGGTGCGGCCCAGCCCTGGCCCCTGCACCCTCGGGATACCACACCTGCCCAGAGGGGAATGGGACCCTCCTACGCTGACCCCACAGCAGACCAGGTATGTGCTCCCTGTCTTTATACAAGACTCTGGGGAGGTAGAGGCAGTGAGGAGTACAGGGTCACATCGCATTAATGTGGGAATGTGATGAGAAACGCAGAATAATGCTGTTACTCTGTTACATGAAATCGAGGGAGGTGTTAAAATCTCTGACCATGAAACACAGGGGTGCCGACAAACGGGACCTCTCTGATGGGGGCTCGGGGGGCCTGCTGGGGGCCAGACAGGGCCGGCTCCCTTGGGTGACCTTGGTCAAGTGACAGTGAATCCCCCTCTCCTTCTGTAGGATGGGGACAGCCATCTTCAAGTGTTGCCTTGACACCTTAGGTGAAATAAAAATAGAAAACGCTTGGCACATAGTAGGCACTCAACACAGATAGAAAGAACTCTTACTTGAGGGGCATCTGTCCCCGGCCTCTTTGAAAGCCCTTCCCGTTTTCATCGAACCCAGAGGGAAGGCCAGGGGAGTAGGGACGGTCGGGGTCAGTGTTGGGATCCGGAGAGCCTTTGCTTGAGTCAGCTGTATGACGTGTACTGGCATTGCCCGGATTTATGTAGCCTCCTGGAGGAGTGAATGTCTTCGTGTTGAATTACCCTGGCCCCGAGGTGGATGCAGGTGATGTCAACCTGGGTACCACATTTTATTTTTATTTATTGTAAGACACTTCATATCTGAAGAATGATGACAGATACCCCAAAGTATTCACCGGGACCAAACCCAGGCCAAAAGAAAATACTATGTAATAAACAGCAGGGCCTCGCGTGCAGGAAAGGCGATTAAGAGCTGGCAGACGGCTAGTTAACCTGTGCTCACATTTCTTCCGCACAAAGTCATGGTTGAAAATAGATCTCTGCCTGGCAGGGGGGAGGAAAGTTCTAGAAGGTCCCTGTCTGTGTTAGCGAGAAGACTAACCGATGGATGGGTTAGTGGCTCTGTGCAGTGGAGGGCCAGGCTGAAACCGGACAGAGGGCTCAGACTGATGGGATTTAAAGTTGGCTTAGTTTTGTGTTCTGGGCGGGGAGGCCTCGGAGCCTCGGCCCCTCCATCTGCGGACGAGACCAGGATGGGTTTTGCCGCACACTCAGCCCCGAGCCTGCTCGGGGATTCTGACAGCCGAGACAGCTGTGGAGGGGCCTGGGGAGTTGAGTCTGAGGCTTAGTGAGCAAGCAGGAGCCGAGGTGTCTTGGGGAGAGGGCATTCTGACGGGAGGCCACGGTGCCATGTGCTACCCAGGACAAGAAGGGGGGCAGATGGGTTAGAAATAAATACCCGTGCCCTTGAGCCTCGCTCCCTCTTGATTAGAGCTGGGGGGTGACCATGGCAGCTGTGGGTTCTGCACGGGAACCTCGCTGTCAGAGGACACGGCGAGGCCCCGGCTGGCTGCCTGCAGGCTGCGCGGCTGTTGACGCATGTGAGCCGAGGGGCCGCCGCTCCCCGGAGGCCCGCCCGTCCCCCCCCCGCCAGGCCTATCTCATGTCGAATTCTCCTGGAATTCTCATTCCGGTTAGCTAATCCCCGAGAACACCGGCCAGGGCATTAACTTTTGGGGCCTCTTAAAGACCGAAAAGGAAAGTCCTCCCCTATGGGTGCATTGCAGACAGCCGCTGGGCGGCTCTGGAAGGATCTCGGGCCTGTGGGTGGCGAAATCGCAGCCGGCAGACACATACCTGCTGGCCTCATGTCACTGACACGCCATCGGGAGGCCCCGGGGCTCCGGCTTGAGAACATATAAAATCGAAAACGGAATGATCTTTGGGATAAAATAAATCCCCCCCCCCCATGTCTGCAGAGCTTGTTTTGGGGGTAAGTGCCTGATCCTGGGCCTTCAGCCAAAATGCTCATTTTGTTTTTGTAAAAAAGGAAAACAACCCCTCCCCCCCCCCAGGGGCCCCCAAACAACAAATGGGAAAAAAGAAAAACCAAAAAAAAAAAAACCCCACACAAAATGTTTCTTTTAATTATGCAAGAAATGCACTGATAATGAATACACTCATTACTAAAAACTAAATACTGCACATAAAAGCTAAAGCCATCTGTACCCGCTCCCCCCCCACCCCCGCCCAGGCCCAAGCCCGGCTCCGCCTGCCCCCCCCGCCCCCCCCCCCCCCCCCCCCCCCGCTGTTATCAGTTTCAGGTGCAAGGCTCCAGATATTTTTCTGAGCACTTGTGTACGTATATAAATAGATCTCTGAAATAGATGATTTTGTTTATTTTCTACGCAAACTACATCATAGTGTCCGTTTCCTTCTGCGTAGCTTAGCATTTGTCTCCACACAGGCATCCGCTTGGAGATAATAAAGATCGACACAGTGTTCCTTAGAACACACCTTAGTACCCTGTAATCTGCGTGCACCCGGGTTGCTTTAACCCCCTCACCGCTGCCCTGAAAGCCCCAGGTCCTTACCCCGTGGGGACGGAGCGTGGCGGCAGGTGTCAGTAATTTCTGAGCTCAGGATCTGAGGATCAGCTCACAAGTGTTTATGACATTATCACAAATGAATATATGGATGCATAAATTAGCAAAATAAAAGAGGGCCAAGCCTGGACCAATGATGACGAAGTGTTTATGAACAAAGAATCATGATTAATCCAGTTCTGCGCAAAATACTGAGGTCCATTAAAAGACAATAGGTCTCTGCTGTTACATTCTTTTTAAGAGCTGTTTAATATTCCGGGGTATGTAAGCACCATTGTTGATTAGACCCTCTCCTATTGTTCAAAATCCCAGCTGTAAACGTGCTGGGGGGCAGCGGGGGAGGGGGGGTGGGGGAGAATGTGTCCGGATAGAAGCTTTGGTCCAAGTCCTGGTCGTTTGGGTGGGGGTGGGGGTGGGTCACAGGCTCATGGGTGTTTGTTCTATTATTTATGCAAATAAATAAAAGTGAATCCATAAAATAAAAGTGATCCTTGCACAAATGAATGAGTGCGTCATGAACCGAAGTTTTAATTCATACAATTTTGCTCAACTGATGCCCACTGAAAAGGACCTGAGCCGTTCCCGTTTTGTTATTGCTAACAGCCCTGCAACGAGCTTTTTTATAGCTCGGTCTGTAAACACATCCGTGGCTGTTCCTTTATCCCCATTTCTTGGAGGTGGGGTAGCTGGGTTAAATGGTTTGCAAAGTTTATTTTCACTGTGTGATCTTTCTTAAATGCCATTTTGACCTTGTCACTGTCTTGCTTTTAAATCCTCCCTCTGACTTCCTGGAACTTCTGGGATGTGATCCAAAAGCCTTAGCCTGGCACGTAGGACCCTTCGGGGTCTGGGTGGGAGCTTCCCAGCCTCTCCCCTCACCCCTTGTCCACCCCCACCCCTGCAGGCACACTGCGGGCCTGAGCTACTGCTCCTGTCTGTGTGGGCCCTGCCTTTTACACTTGGGGGCTTTGGCCGTGACCTTTCAACCAGCTTGTCTTGAGCCCTTAGGACCAGGCTTTGAAATGCACCCCACGGTGAACTGCCCCTAACACCTCCTTCAAAAGTGCAGCAAAGTACAGTCCCCCCAAAGGGCAATGCCTCATTGACATGTTTTCCTAGTTCGGGAGAAGGTTTTGCATTTTTCTAGAATTCATGACCAGCCACATGTTAATCCCCCCCTTTCCTTTGTCCCTGTCCAGTGCCCTCGGCCCCCTGTGTTGCCTGGATCTGACTTCCCCTGACTGAAAAGACCTCCCATTTTTTCCTGAGGACTGAGGCGTCTGCCCTGCACACTGGGTGAGTGCTATGAATGCCTTCAGACCACAAACACACGCCTGGGAGCCCAGGCCTCCCCCCACTGCCCCAGACTGCTCTGTCCTGCCCTCTGGGGTGCAACACCAGGTTCCCTCCATGCCTGCCACGAGGACCCCAGAACCCTGGGTCGTGGTCCGTGAGTGAGGGATGATAGCATCTCCCGGGCGAGTGTGCTGGTGATGGGTTTGGGGGACATAATCATGGCCTGGCAATGGTTGATTACGTCTTTTATGACCTTCTCCTTGCGAGAGGGAAAGGGGCCTGGTCCCAGAACCTAAGAAGGAGGTAAGTCTTCATATGTGACAGCAGGGCCACCGGCTGGGGGGATGGTGAAGGTTCCAGGGACAGGGTTGTGTTCGAGGAGCACAGGTTTTGGGGCAGAGGGACTGGGATGCCAGATCCACATCATCCTGGGGTCAGAGGGCCTCACCTGCCTGTGAGAGGGACAGATGTCCCCCGAGCTGCTCAAGGTTTTGGTCCTCTTTTTCTCCCCCCCAGGGTGGTGGGTGGGAGCCACCCTGAGAAGCCGGCCATCTTGAGCACAAACCCAGCTACAGAACGGACATGGCGTGCATGTCCTTGGCAAGGCCCCAAGAATTCCTGTGCCTCAGTTTCCTGATCGGAAAAGCATACGTACACACCGCGTAGCGATAGGCATAGTGAGACAATAGCAGAAATAAATCACTCAGCGCAGTAGCGGCTGGAAAACAGGAGCTTTTCCCATCTCGGCCCGTCTGAAAGGCCTCACCTTCCCTCCCGGAGACCCGCAGAGGAAAATAAAAAGGCTGGAAGAGTATGAGCAGGGAATAAAGGCCCCGGAGCAGGCCCCACCCCCCACCCAAGGGAAACACCGGCCTTTCTCTCTCAACACCCCGGGGCCGGGGAAGGGCTGCCCCCACCGGCTTTAATTGGGTTCTCCTGAAAAGTTTGGCAATAGTTTATTTTATTTTATTTTTTTTATAAATATATATAAAACGTCAGACTGCTCTTCAGGCAGATTTTTTAGGCTTGTATTTTATAGACTTTGGCAAGGGCGGCTCGGAAGGAACAGTGGTTATAGTCTCCAGAGGTTAATAATTCCTGGAAAAACTTCTGGCTAAACCGGACTTCTCCTGAATTTCACAGAAAACGCTCCCTGGGCCGGGCCCAGCCTGAAGGAGGTTTTTGTGCGTAGAGCAGCCTTACCTAGTGCAAGCACGGGCCCGTGTGTTGCCTTTTACACAAAAGTGAACTTCCTCGGCTGCTGTGGGGCACAAAGACTCCTCTCTCCAGAACGTTTGGTTTATTTACTCTGCAGTAGCTCACCCAGGGCTGTTTGTGGAGCTGCTTAAGTCTCTGCCCCTCTACCCTCTGCCCTCTGCCCTCTGCCCGCTACCCCTCTGCCCCTTAGCCCCTGCTTCATGCTGAACCCCCCCCCCACACCCTCAGGCAGGGGCAGGGACAGGGACAGAGGCAGGGGAGCCCGCCTCTTTGTGTCTGGAGCTTTAATGGGGAGGGGAATAGTGCCTCCCTCTCAGCAGGAGCCCCTTCCCCAGCCTGCCTGAGCCCCTGCAGCCCCTGCAGCATCGGGGGCTAAAAGGTTTGCTGCCCTGTGGCCTTTGCCTGGTTAGGGATTGGGGTCAGGTGACTTTTCGGACCCACACCAGTGCAATTCTGAGCTCTTTCCTTGCACCACCCTCGACCCCTGACCAGAAACCTTTATTTGCAAAATTTCTCATGTGCGTGACTTCTGTTCCGCACCCCGCATTACCTCCCCTCCCCCATGTAATGCCGCAGAGACAGTTACGCATATGCAAATACCATTTTACCCCACATTTTCGAATGACAGTTTCAAAGCAATCCTTTAATAGATTAAAAAAAACGAGAGCAGTGACAAAATAACAACAAAACCCCCAGGCTCTGACAAGCAGTTTCCCCAAGAGCCAGCTCGCAGCTCCTAAGGGGGGCTGCGGGGGGGGGGCAGTCTGTCTGTCTGTGGGGAGCCAGCCTGCACTCTCCACCAGCAACACGCTGCTGCCCCCCCACGGCGGGTCAGAGCAGCTGTTGGGACCCCGACAGTGCCCCGGCTGGATTGGATTATCCGGAGCGGGACAATTAGGCTGCAGTGACAGGAGCTCCATCCCTGGGTCCCCGGTGTCTCTGCCCTCCCCGAATCCTACTGTCCCGTGGAAGCGTGTCCCTGCCTCGAGGGTGAGCTAGGGCAGCCTGGCCATTTCACAGACAAGGAACCGGCTGGCCCCTCTGCCAGCCTGTCTCACACACACACACACACACACACACACACACACACACGCACACACGCACACACACACGTGCACGCGCGCTGAGTGCCTGCACTGGAAACAAAGACAAGAAAACTCCTTTAGAAACTGCAGAACAGAGCCTCGTCTGGGGAGGGGTCCCCTGATAAAGGCCCCATCCGCCCAAAGTTCCTGGGAACCGAGCCTCCGTGAATGGGCCTGGAGAGCCAGCGCCCGATGCGCCGTGGGCCGCATTCATCAACATGCAGGCCCCTGGGCCCCGTCACCGGGCAAGGGGGCTTTCATGAGTCCCCAGAGCATCCAAGTCATGGTCCAGCAGCCGGCTGAATCCGTGGCTGCGGCCCAGCCTCCAGAAAAGGGCCCTGCTTTTCCCATGACCGGGCGGCCTCTCCACTCACCAGACCCCCCTCCTCCTACTTCCCCCACAGGAAGGCTCCCCCCACCCGCTGCACCAGCCTGTTGCCCCAGAGAGGACCCAGGCCAGCCTTTCTGGGCCTGGGAGCTGGGGCGGGCACTTGGCCACTCCAGGTGGCTCGGGCCGCCCCCCCCCCCCGCTCCCCCCCCCCCAGATGGGGAGTTGGCTGCAAGACAGCCCCCCACCTCCTCCGCCCCCGCCGCCCCCGCTGGCCCCGAGCACTCACCCCCATTCTCTGCTCCTCTCCCTCACTGCCTCATTGTGACAGAAGCGCTCCACCAGCCATCTCGGTGCCTTTGCCATTCAGCTCAGGGCAAGGTACATGGGAAAGTCTGTGCATCCTTGCTCTGACCCCAGCCTGCCTCCTCTGCAGCCAGCCCCGCTCGGGACTTAGCTCTCTAGGAGCTTCTCAGAGGCCTAGACGTGCAGGCTGCCAGCCCGGGCAGGGAGCCTTGCTGCAGCCTCCCGGCCAAGTACCGGCCTGCCTCTCTCTGCTCGGATGCCTCCCGTAACAGGGAGCTCCCTCTCTCCCTGAGCAGCCCGCTCAGGGCTCGCACACCGAGCTGCTTTGCCGAGCCCTCCCCTGCTTCTGCCTCTGCCTCCGCCGCTCCGCCACAGCCCCCTGGCCCCCTCTGCCCTCGGCTCTTTGCAAGGCGGCAAGCTCACTTCAGCCTTCTTGTCTCCGGGCTGACTGGCAAGCCCCCCACCCGCTGAGGGATCAGATTTGGGGTCCCCGTCCCCGTCCCGATCACAGCCGTCTACACCTGTCCCGGGCGCCTCTGCCCCTGCCCCGCTTGGGTCTGGGACGGAGCCCCTTTGCCCTGCTGTTCTGCCGAGAGCCCAGGGGAGGGCGTGGGTCTCCCCTCCCAAGTCCAGCTGCTCGGATCTCTCTGTGAAGCGGCGTCTGAGCCCTCCGTTTTTTATGGCCCCTTTGCTAGTTGCCAGGGAGAACGCTCTCTATGCAACCCCCTGCCTTTTCTGCAGGAGCCGCTGGCGGCTGGCCGGCCCTGGTCAGCCCGCAGCAGCGGCAGCAGCAGCGGCAGCAGGCGGCCGCGCTGGGGCTGGGGGGCTCCCGAGACAGACACACCAGCCCGAGCCGGACTCCCCACTTCCTAGCTGTGAGACCACGCGATTCCCTCTGCTTTTCAGAGCCTCGGCTTTTCCCTGAAAAGTAGATAAGAGCGGGGCTCCCTCCCCGTGAGACGGAACGAGATAAGAGTGGCCTCGCACACATCAGACACTTCATGAACGCTTACGGAGTAGACAGCGGGACCCAGGGAGGGAGGCGCACATGTAACAAGTGGCGCGCGGGGAGGAAAACCGTCTGGCCTTTCGGGAGACCCTGCCCCGAGGACAGACGGGAAGCTCGGCTGCCGGAGACCCCTCTGTGGGCTCAACCGCACGAAACATGTCAGCCAGAGGCAGCCCCTGGCCTGTGAGCTCACAGTAGATGCAGCAGGCGGCGGAAACCGCATTTATTGCATTTTCTGCATTTCTTGCATCAAGAATTCGCGTTGTATGTGACTGCACCAGGGGCCCCAGGGTGAGGCAGGAGGGAACACTTTTCCCTGCCGCTGCATAGAAGGGCTAGCTTAGGCAGTGGTGGGGGGCCTCCGGGAGCCAGAAACCCAGTGGGGTCTGGGCATCCCACAGACTGTGGGAAACGGCCATCCACCCATGCACCCATTCTCCAAACCACCACAGCGTACCTACCTTCTCAGGCCCAGACCCGAGGGGGAGGCTGGCCACCAAGCAGTGCCGGTCAGCTTCCTGTCCTGGAAACTCAGCCTGGTGGGGGAGAGACACAGGGAGTAAGTCACCATGCATCAAGTGATCAAGGGGGGGATGATAACTGGAGGTTTCTTGGAGCCCTGCCTAGGGGCCGGGCTGTCTGCCTAGGACTCACCCCAGTGAAAACTCTGAGCGCCAGCCTCATAATCCCCATTCAGTTGATGAGGAAACTGAGGCAGGGACATGTGAAATGCCATACTCACCGTCTCTCAGCTGGTGTGAGGTCGGGCTAGGATGGAACCCCAGGCTGTCGGAAGCTCCCCACCACACCCTGCTGCCGAAGACTGTTCAGCAAGGCAGTGCTGAGTGCTGGGGGGGCGTGGGTGGGCAGGGGATAGATTGATTAGTTATAAGCACCTCCCAGCGGTGCTTGAGATCCCAGCTCCTCTGTGGCCCAATCCGTTTGAAGGGCAGATTCAAAATTAGGTGGGAGCACCTATGGGCAGAGGCTTATGAAAATGGCATTATTAACCTGATGCGGAGAGGGCCCTGCCCACCTCCAAGCAGATTGCAGATAGAGACGGAGGGGGCTGGGGCTTGTTTATGTGGACGGTGCGTTAGAGAGGATGGAGTTCATGGCGGGGGGGGGGGGGGAGGGTGGTGGTGGGGGGAGAGCACTTAGGGCTTCCTCCTGGGAAGGACTGGCTTTGGAGGGGATGAGGGTGTGATGGCTGAGAGCAGGGGGTGGGGGGGGGAGAAGGGGAGTCATCAGGGCAGCCCCTCACCTCAGGGAGCTGCTCTAAGCTGGAACCCACTCTCGGAGGGAGGGTCTCCAGCCCCTTTTCTGACAGGCACAGGGACTACGAGCCTCCCTGCTCCTCAGTTTCCCCAAACGTGAGATGGTGATGGAAACCAAATGTCACTGTGAGAAAAGCCCCTGTTCCCACAGCCTCCCTGCACCCCCCCCCACCGTTCCAGTCCTCAGACACCTGTCTGCTTCCGAGCAGTATTCAACAGGAGAGCTCTGGCTCCGGGGAGGGAGGGCCGAGGGAGGAGGGAGCGAAGGAGGGGGGAGAGCTGTGCCCCCGACTCAGAGAGGCGGTGAGCCAGGTCTGCATCGGGTAGGACTTGGGCCACTTAAGATTTGTGCCAACTCACGGTGCAGTGGAATCAGACAGTCTGAATTCTTGAGACACCAGCCAAGAGTCTGTGGCGCCCCCAAGTGCCACAAGGGGGCTGCCTGGGCCACATTTTTGAGCCCGGAAACTGAGGAGGGGGAGACAGTCAGTAGGGGCTGGTGCTTTTGCTTTTGTAGCCGCGCTTTTAAATGCGGGCGGGGAGAGGGGCCAGTCCCTGCCCCGGGACAGCTGGGA
Organism: Herpailurus yagouaroundi; assembly: GCF_014898765.1. Classification (NCBI taxonomy): domain Eukaryota; kingdom Metazoa; phylum Chordata; class Mammalia; order Carnivora; family Felidae; genus Herpailurus; species Herpailurus yagouaroundi. The sequence continues at coordinate 72,397,162 of NW_024412396.1, forward strand.
GGGGGTGACAGGCTCTGGCTCGGGGTGGCTGCAGGCTGCACCCCTCCCTCACTGAGGGCTGTGCTGCAATGCAGCAGGCTGCCTGAGGGTCCGGTGGGAGGAACTGTCCGCTGGGTGGCCGGCAGACTTTCCAAAATGGGGAATGAGGGGTGAGGGAGGGAGCGTTTCCAGGGGGGCGAGGTGTCCAGGAAGCCCCCCCCCCCCGCTCCCCCGCCCTGCACAGAGAGTCTGGCCGCTGTGGACCGGCCAGAACTGGGGGAGAGGTGGAGGGGCCTGTGCTGGTCCCTAGGGTCTGGGGAAATTGGTTGGACCTGGGGTCTAGTGTTTGTCGTTTTGCGGTGGGAGATATGACTGATGGAGAAGGGGGACGCCGAGAGAGCGGGGAGAAAGGGGTTCAGGACAGTGAAAGCAGCTTGGTACACAGTTTGAGGGCAAAAGCACTAACTCCTTTCCTTCCAAAAAACCAACTAGAAAATAAAGCCAGAAAAAAAAAAAAAAGGCATTTGAAAGCTAGAGAGCTGAATCCTTACCAGCCAAGCTGGGCTCAGGAAGGACTCCTCAGGTGGACTCCTCAGGACTCCTCGGCCCTGGAGGAGGGGGGTGCCGTCAGGTCCCTTTAGAGCCAGTTAAGAGGTTGACAGGACACCCCTGGGGGGCAGGAGGGTCTGAGGGGAACATGGGGAGTCTGCGGGAGGCAGGAGGGTCTGTGAGGGGCCTGGAGGGCCTGGGGGGAGCACGGGGGTGGGGTCTGAGGGAGGCAGGAGGGCCTGGGGGTGGCTGCTGGGCATCTTGTTCCTTAGCGTCCTTGCACCCTAGTCCTTTCTCCTTAATCCGCCCAACTCAGAACGGCTTGCTCCCACCAGCCCTGGCCCCTTTCTTGTACCCTTTCCACTTAAAAAAAAAAAATTTTTTTTAATGTTTATTTTTGAGAGAGACAGAGAGAGGAGGAGGCAGAGAGAGAGAGAGAGAGGGAGACGCAGAATCCAAAGCAGGCTCCAGGCTCTGAGCTGTCGGCACAGAGTCCGATGAGGGGCTCGAACCCACGAACCATGAGATCACGACCTGAGCCGAAGTCAGATGCTCAACTGACTGAGCTACCCAGGTGGCCCTACCCTTTCCACTTTGGAGGCATTTGTTCCTATGAATCAGCTCCCTAATACCCCCCAACGTTGAGGTTGGACCCTGGGCCCCTTTGCTTTTTTAAATGGCTTCCCTTTTCTTGCCCCTCCCCCCCTGCTCTGTATTTTTACCTGTTGGTCTTTAAAACCTTCTCTTCCGTAAACTTTGAAGCAACACAAAAGCAGAGGAAGGAATACCTATTTTTATTACAACGTACACAGTTTTCACATTGCTGCCACCCAGGTGCCAACAGCTGTCAGCCCCTCTTGTTTGGTCTGAGCCTTGTACTGTCCTCTTCCAACCCCCACCCCAGACTATTTTGAAGCAAACTCCAGACACCATATTGTTTCCTCCGAGCACATTTCAGTGCATATCTCTAAAAAAGAAGGACTCTTTTCTGTTTTAAAAACATAGCCACAATGCCACTTTCACAGTTAAAAAATTAACAGCCTTTCTTTAATGTCATCCAACATCTATTCAGCCTTCAAATATCCCCAGTTGACTCATAAATTTCTCTTGCAGTTGGCGCGTTCGAAGCAGTGTCCAAAATCTTTCCTGCATTTTCAGGGGGGGCGCTGGGCTTACAGAAGGTGAGTGCAGCCACAAACCCAGGGGTTTGACTGTGTAACCCTCACCTAAAGTGAATAACCCAACCTCAGTAAATCTCAGTTTTCTCACTGAAAATGGGGCAACTTCTGGGTCTCCCTAAGGGTCATTTAGAGGATTAGAGACCATGCACATGAAGCCCCCAGCCCTGTTTCTGATGGGTGACAGACACTCAGCAAATAGGAGGTGCTAGAATATTCTTTTTTTTCTTTTCCTGGAAACAATTTATTTATTTATTTATTTATCTATTTATTTATTTATTTTTGAGAGAGAGAGAGAGAGAGAGAGAGAGAGAGAGGCGCGCGCGCGCGTGCACACACACACACACACACACATACACACAGAGGGTGCAAGCAGGGGAGGGGCAGAGAGAGAGGGAGACACAGAAGCTGAAGCAGCCTCCAGGCTCTGACCTGTCAGCACATAGCCCGATTCTGGAAACATTTAAAGGGGAGTTGGGCCAGGGTAGGCAAAAGAGAGCTAGCTATCATCCACAAAGCAAAAGGGTCCCAGCAGTCCGGGCCCCCCGAGTGCCGTGGGTGAACCGCGTCCGAACAAGGGCAGTGCAGTCTGGGGACTGGGACCTCCGGCTGGCTCAGAATTCCACCCAACAGCAGACAGCAACCCTACCAGGGACCTACCAGGGACCCCACTGGCTGCCAGTCCACTAGGTGGCACTTTCTGCTGCGAGTCCAGGAGGGACCAGGACCCCGAACTGCTCTGGCCACCGCCCATCTCTGGATGTCCCGGGGGACTGCACACCAGTAAAACACTGAAGATTCAAAATATAAAAATAAAATGCACTTCTCTGTATGTCTTGCGAGATGTAGCGGTTTTTTCTCTTGTATAGATCCTGGCCCACTTGCAGGAACAGAGGGGATGAACATTTGCTCAGGCCAGGCATTGGTATGTCCACTCTGTCTTTAAATCGTCACCCCAGCTGTAGCAGATTTCCCCTTTATTTCACAGGTGAGAGGACTTTGAGAGGTTAGTGACTTGTCCAAATTCTGCTAGGAAGCAAGACCCAGGATTCCAATCCAGGTTTGTCTGATTCCTGTACATAATGGAGAGGTGGAAGGAGGGTTGGGGGGGTCTGATGGATGGAGGCCTGCCTCCGTGAGGCATCAGCAGGTGGAGAGGTGGTGTGGAGGCTGATGCCTGCTGGCGAGATGGGTGAACAAATTCATGTACAGAGGGTGGAAAGATGGATGAGGAAGAGAGAGTAGTCAGTTTCTCACCAAGATCAAAGGCTTTCTTGGCCTCTGAAGAGATGTTTCCTCTGAGCGGAGCTTGCTGGTGAAGCTCCTGCCTTTTGTTCTGCCTCTGAGTGTACTGACTGGCTCAGGTGGCTCTGGGACAACAGGTCTCCTGCCAGCTCACAGACACCAGGCCCTGGCTGTGGTGCTGGAGCTTCTCAGCAGCGACTCTCAGTCTCAGCGGTTTTCACACTATGATGAGAAACAGCAGGCAGCCTTCTTCTGCTGGCTCGGGATGACTAAGCCCTGAGCCCAACCACATGCCCAGTCCTTTGGTAGCCACTTGGCATAATTTTACCTCCCCTAAATCATCACAGTGACCCTCCATGATAACAAGTACCATCCTCAATTAAGATACAAGAAAATTGAGGTTTAGGAATGATAAGTGACTTGCCCCAAATCGCATAGGGAACCAGGATTTGGACCTTAGTCTGCTTTTTCCTTCTAAACTCCTACCCTCTTCCCATTTCTTTTTCTCTAAGACTGTGCCTGAAAAAAAATTTCACTCCTTGGGGTTAACCCTTGTTCACCTCACCCTCCTGGTCTATCAGGGAGCTGGACCTCTTATCCCCCAGACTCTAAATTTATTTCTCAAGTAACACCTTCTCTAGTTTGTCCTACTTGTGACTATCACACATATAAAGGTCAAACACACCACTGACCTCTTGCAGTACAATTCAGTCAAATTTCCAGTAGTTCCTATTAGGACTGAATGCTAAGGGAAGCGGGTGTAAAAATGACTCTAGAGCCTGGAGGTATACAAGGAATCAGCCTAGAGGGAATCAGACAGAGGGCTGAAAGACAGATCAGCAAGCCTCCCTGAAGGCCTGGCTCAAATTCAGCCAGATATGTTTTGATAATTTGCTTATGGGCTAAGTCCTGTTACACATATCCCAGATGCTCAGGCTTAATTCACGGGTCTGACATTGACTAGTTTAGTGAGTATTTAACCTCTGTGCCTCAGTTTCCTCACTTGTAATATGGGGATACCAACAGTACCTTATTAATGGGTATTTGAAAATTAAATGATTTAAACATTTAAAGTGCTTAAAACAATGTTTCCCATATGGTTAGTGTTCAATAAATATTTCATGATCGTTAAAATTACAATTGTCGTAACTGTTTTTATTGAGATGTTCAATATCTCTGGCTGCTAAGATCATTTTATGCGTTCTGCAGATAGCTGGGGCATATAGCTCAGAGAGGCATGTGAGTTTGCCTTTGGAGAGGGAGTCGGTGAAATAGAAACACATGTATTAATTTAAGACTAGAAGACTTTATCTCCAGTTAGGGGAATGAGAAATATATACACCAAATGGATATGATCCATCTAATGAAATGTTAAGCCTCGGAATAGGTGAAAGTCCCCTGGAGGAATTTCCTTGGAGGTATTGAGAATTACAGAGAGATTGAATGGGAGCTGAAAAGAAGCTGAGGAGGAGGGCAAGATGAGCAATCAAGTTGTCTTGGTTCAACTTCATGGCTTCTAGAAGCAGTGGGCAAGTCCCCTAAGCTCTTATATATGTTCTTCTCAAATTTATTTCTCTATCTGTTTTTTTCTTCTTTTTTTTTGGTCGGGGGGAGGAGAAAATAATCACTTTAGAAATGTTTCTTTATTTGCTCTTTTGAGAGTGGCCAGCTGGAACAAAGAATTGTTCCGTTGAGTCTTACCTCATGGAGGCCATGAGGACTGGGAGACCTCCTCCCCTTTCTGGGTAGAACGTTTGCCACTTAAGCCTAGGCAGTGGACAGCTGCATGCGGGGGTGTTCCTGGGGGAAGGGTACCTCTGGATGCCCTACTGGCTAAGTGACAGGGTAGGGGGTTAGCATCTGTGCTTACTTGCTGGCTACGATGGGGGCATGATGTGATTTTAGCATGACCTGACGCAGTGTCTGTGCAAGTCCTGTGGGAACTGTCACCAGTGCACCTTCTCTAAGAAGGACGGTGTATTTATTCACCCAGGGCTATTAGTGTACCCTGGAGATGCCCTGTGCTCCTGAGACTGTCTGTGTGGGAGGTCAGACGAACCCCTCTACTCACCCACACACGTATTCACACACTCACCTTGTATGCTGACAGTGGGGTATCAGAGGGCAAGAACTACAAAAATGAGGCAGTGGGGAGAAGTAGGGAAGATAAGACTCTGGGGCTCAGCATCTTCCTTGCCGTGTGACCACTTGTAAGCCACTTAACCATTCTGAGGCTCAGTTCCCTCGTGTGTAAGATGGAACTAATAATGTTTGCGCAGATGTCACCTTCTCGGTGGGGTTTGTGTCCTTGTTGCTTGCTGTCCCTTTCCTGCTTTATTTTTCTTCATCGTTCTTACCACTGGCTCGTATACCACATATCGTACTTATTTATTTTTAATGTTGTCTGTTCTGTCTCTACCCAGGGGATAGTAGCTCTCAGATTTTGTCTGTTTGGTTCATTGCGGTATCCCAGGACCTAGAACCAGTGCCTGGCACGAAACGTGTGCACAGGACTTTTGGAGGGGGTGGGGGAGAAAAAAAGAGATGGTGTTGAACTGTACCCACCCCAGAAGACTGGCGATGCATGCAAAGCAGGCAGCATGGTGCCTGGTGCAGAGTAGGCATTCAATCAATATTGGCTAATTATGATTATTATGTGTAATTCACAGGACTGCTGTGAGGATCAAACAAGATAATGTATGCTAAGGCATGCTGTGAACACTACGTGCTGGGTACAGGAGGTACAACATTAACGATCCTCTGCTCCTTGGAGGGAACTTGCACTTAAACTTTATGCCTTTCGCTTCCATACCACCTGGGAGGGAGGGCAGACTGGTGGGTCGTTGCCACCTGAGACTCAGAGAGGGGAAAGGCCTTGGCCGAGGCCGCGCAGTGTGATGAAGGCAAAGGCAGGAGCCTAGGTTCCCAGCCTAGCGCTCTTCCCATGCATGACTCTCTCAGAAGAGTCCCCAAGTGGATACATGTATGTGTGTATTACCTGATACACACGTATCCGTAACATATGTACGGTTTTAAACTTAATTGATTTTTAACTTTTTGTGTCTCAAGAGTGGCACCGTGGTCAGCGTGCTCGGCACCTACCAGGCCTGTCTGGGAGGGTAGGCAGGAAAATGGCTATATTGTCAGTAAGGGTCAGAGCAGAAGCCTTTGGAGTTTCTGGGAAACAATTTGAACGTCAAGGATCTCCTGGCAGAGACCCCCACCGAGGGCAGCCCCATTTCATGCAATGAATTTTAGTTTTCGAAAGCGCATCCCTTAGGTGGATTTCTATTTTCCGGGGCACTTGTTTAAGCTTTGATGCCGTGTCCAAAAAAGAACAGATCCCAACAATTTCCTGCCCGAGGCCCATCCTTCCCGAAACCCTCGGCTTGGCCTGAGTGTTGAGATAATTCGTTTCTCTAATCAGATTTGGGCGGGGGGGCTGCTTGGCCAGTGGGGTGGGTCGGTGGGTCGGGGAGGGGGGTGTGCAGGGTGGGAGCTGCTTGAGGAACTGTCGGTAGCTCTCTGCACCCTCACGCTGGACCCACGAGGGTGCCGCTGTCCTCAGTCTACAAATCGCCCAAGTCGGGGCACAAGACAGAGAGGCCAGGTCACGTCTCTGCAGTTACACAGCTCATGAGTGCCTGCTGGGGTGGAACCTGGTCTGTCTGTCTGTCTAGCACCACAGCTCGGGCGCTGCTACAGAGGGAACAAAGATTTGGGTGAGGGGCTCAGAGACAGGGTGGGGGTGGGGGAGTTTACTTGGTTGCCTTTGGTGTGAAAAATAATAGCTACTTCTGCTCAGGGACCAGGGCTGGGACTATCTCACAGATGGGGAAACAGGCATAGGAAGGTCAGTTAACTCGTCTGATGTTGCCCAGCTCGTCCGGGGTTGAGGCTGGATTTGGAGGCGGGTAGCGTGATGTGGGCACGTATGCTCTCACCATTGGTGATGGTGCCTTATGACGGTGAGCACGTAGTCATGCAAAGCAGAGATGGCAGACAGCGTTCCAGGATCTGGGTTTGAGTCCTTTTACCATCCCCTGGCTGGTGTGCTCTTCAGGCAGTCGTATGTATTAATTGTCCCCCTTGACGGAGGCCTGCAGAGGCCCTGCCAGCCGCTGCCCCATGGAAAATATTTGTAAAGAATACATATATGTGATAAAATTTTATATACATGAAAGGGGGAGGGGAGGGCACTCAGGAGGCTTGGGAGTGACCATTGAAGGCAGAGGGCAGCAAGGGGCTAAGAGTGGGGGCATTGGAGGTGGGGGTCATGTGGTTGTTTATGGGTTTCAAGAATCAGTGAAATGAGAGGGGGACGAACCGCCCTGGGGCAATGGCCAGAAGCAACCCTGAACCAAGGATCGTGATTAATTCTCCACAACCGAGGGACATAAAAAGAGATTGGAGTGGTTTGTGGTTATTAATTTTATTATTAAAATAATAAAAGAATAAATAACATAATGAAGACCTTGAATACGGCAATTGTGAGAATGTATTCTGGACAAAAGATTATGATGAATCTAGGTCTGCTAACTTGACGTTAACAAACAAGAAACGTCTAGGCTAGTTTCTTCCTTTGAATGGGGTTTTGTGTTCCATAGAATGGGCGCACTGGGATTTTTCACCAGAGAGGAAAGATCTTTGTGGGGAGGGAAACTGTGGATGGTTGTAGGTGGGGCTTAATGGGTTTTACTGAATAGTTAAAAATGAATGAATGCATAAATAAAATTAAAGAGGTCCAAGCATGGGCCAATGACGAGGATGCGTTTTTAAACAAGGGTTATGAGTAGTAATCTGTTCTATCCAATGGTAGTTATTAAAAAACAAAACAAAACAAAACAGAGACAAAGCCCAGTAAATACAAAGGTGTTGGGATGGCGGTAGGAAGTGTATCAATAGTCCTATAGACCAGTCATTGGTCTTGAGCTAAATGGTGGATTCAAGTGTGTTCGTTGTATCGTTAAATATGAATTAGATGAGTAAATAAAAGAAATGACAGAATGAAAGAGGGCTGATAATGAACCACCAAAGATGATGTTTTATGAATTATGGATTCAGATGAATCCACTTAGGTATAATTGTGGACCACTTAAAACCATAAAACGAAAACAAAGCTCTTACCTCTGTGGATAAGAAGCATTGGTATATAAGTACTAACATAAGTATGGATCGCTGTTTTGGTTCTGCACTAGTGCTGACCTGATGTGTTTATTGTATTTTAAAAAATAACTAAAAACAGTAAAAGGGATAAGTAGGAAACAATGACGCGATTATACCTGGAATCAAAGATTGTTATTACTTCAACTCTGCATATCTGAGTCCATTAGGAAGAAGATCTGGGCTGGTTCCTTTGTGGGTAAGAGCATAGAGACAGATACTCGTAATGGGCGTCCTTCTTTTTTTTTTTGATTAGGTCTTGCATGTGTCTTATAAAATTGTTAAGTAAGAAGATGTGTACAATGAGACCTACGCTTAGGCCAATGGTGATCCTGTGTCATGAACCAAACTGTGATTTAGTCCCGTGCTGCTCACCTGATGACCATTAAAAAATACCTGGGTTGTTTCATCCTTTTTAATAACTGTCTTGTGTTCCACAGAACAGAGGCCCCAGAGTGGGTCTATTGACGCTCTGTTGATCGAGATCTTGGCTGTGACCTTTTCTGGCAAGTGAACCATGGATCAACCAACATGAGTGATGGTTCGTGTTCTTAAGCTGGGTGGTTGGCTGATGGATGTGTCTGTATTATTAAACGTGAATAGGCACAAATGAAATCCAAGATGGCCAAGCATAGACCAACGGGGAGACTGTCATGAACCAACGTGATGGATCTCATTTGGCGTAAATCATTGCTACCTGTAAAAAGAAACAGTTACATTCATGTACATTAATTGTAGACATGTGTATATGTGTACAGAACATGTATATCTCTTTATATAAATATAATTGTTGCCTTTTCTTATTAATCTTGGGTTGAGGGGTGAGTTCATGTGTGTTTATTGATTTATTAAAAATAAATGAATGCATGCCTAAATAAAATAGGCAAGGATTAAGAGTGGACTAACGAAGACAAGATTTGTGATTTATGATTACATAATCATACAGATTTGAAGGACATTAAAACAAAAAAATCTATGCTATTTTACCTAACTTAATAGCATTTTACTATTAATTCATACATTATGGTTTATATAGACACTTCCGCCTGGATAAATTTGGGGTGTTTACTTGGTGAAAGCAACGCTCATAGAGGCATAGATATTTGTAGTTTTCTATTCGTTGGGTAAGATTCATAAGTATTGTTTTGTGATTTTTTTTTTTAAAGGCTTAAATTAAAAAAGGCCAAGTGTAGATGAATGAGGATAATGTTTCATAAACTAAGGCTGATTATTTTAATTCTATACAGGTGAAAGCCGTTGAAAATGATCCAGGGTGTTCCTTTTTTAAACGGTTGCTTTCTCTTGCACGAAATGGGCATGCCATAGTTCATTTAACCATGCAATATTTCTGAGAATTTTGAATCTTATTTGGATGGCTAAGGTACATTAAGAAATGTAAGTAACAGTTGATGTTCTTAAATCTTTGGCTGGAAAGTTTTTGAGGGTGTTCATAAATAAGTAAGTGAATGAATGAAATGAACAGATGAAGGAATAAAACCCGAGATGGCAAACATGGGCCTATGACAATAATCCCTCGTTATCCCAGAATTAAGATTATTCAGATTCTGTGCAGTCGGTGCTTCAGTTCAAAGTCCAGACCATCATGATTCACTTCTGGTTTGGATGTGACTCTCCTCATGCAGAAACTTCTAGAGATGGGATCTCTGTCCTCATGGGGTAAACAGGTTGTGTTGGAAACACCTCCATCCCTGTTGGAAAGGAGGAGAATAGGAGACAGAGAAGTGTGGAACCCTACCGGGGAAATGATGTGAGGTCTCCCTACCTGTGGCTGTCACTGTATAGGAAAAAAAGAATAAAGGCAGATGTTGGTAATAGCCATCTTTTTTTTTTTTTTTTGTCCTTTTTTTGTCCATCAAATTTGGAATTAGTGGGGTTTTTTGTTTATTTATTTATTTTTGGTCATGGTCATCATTCTTATTTTAGGTGATCAATTCTATGGTATTCACCAGAATAACAATTGAGAACCATTAATTGGTCAAGTCAATTAAAAATCGAGTGCTGTTTTTGGGTCAATGATGAGAAGGAGGGCCAAGCATGGACCAATATTGAGAATGTGGTACAAACCATGGATTATAGCTAATCTGGGATTTCACAATTAACATTGATTTACAAAGTTTTAAATCTAATACCTTTCATTTTTTTTAATACTTGGTTTCTGTTCTACAGAAAGAATGCACTAGAGCTGATTAGTCATCTGTAATGATAACCAGCTTGCCTCTGTGGGTAAGGAGCCTGGAGGCTGATGTAAGTGACAGCTCTTGCTCTTGGTTGGAATGGTTTGCTCATGGATGTTGACTGTATTACTTAAAAGAAACAGATAGTTTCATATGTTGGTAATACAGGAGGCCATGCATGAACCAATGATAAGTGTGCTATGAACCAAAGATCATGGGGAATCCAATTCGATACGACTTAATTCCATTAAAAATATGCTAAAGCCTTTGCTTGTGTTATTGGTATTTTAATGTTTCAGTATTAAATATTGTACTACTGTTGATTTAAACATTCCCCTATTGATATAAAAACTCCATGCCGTTAACTGGTTGAGAGGATGGCCCGTGGAGAGATGGACGAATATTATCAGTTTTCTATTCTGAACGATGGTGGATTCATAATAGTTCATTGTGTTATCTTTGAAATACAAATGAATTAAAGAGGTATGAACAGGCCAGTAATGAATGTGGGATTGGTATGTAGAAAGCATGTTGATAGACTCATCTGCTGTTGACCTTTATAGAGAGATATATAGCATATTATTTCTGTGGGAAATTAGCCTATGGACATGTGCCATCCAATAGAGTGGCCACTAGCCACAGGTGGCTACCAAGCACCTAGAATGTGGATAGTCTGAATTGAGATATTGATCTATTTTGAAAATACATACCAAATTTAGAAGATGCACTCCAAAAAATGTAAAACATGTCATTAAAATGTGTTTATATAGATTACACGTTTTAGTTTTAAATTTTTAAATATTTTCTTGTTTTTGAGAGAGAGAACATGAACAGAGGAGGGGCAGAGAGAGAGAGGGAGACACAGAATCCGAAGCAGGCTCCAGGCTCTGAGCCGTCAGCACAGAGCCTGATGCGGGGCTCAAACTCACAAACTGTGAGATCATGACCTGAGTTGGAAGTCAGATACCCAACCAACTGAGCCACCCAGGCACCCATATAGATTACATGTTGAAATGATAGCATTTTAAGTTTAAATAAATTTGGGTTAAACATACAATTATAACTGATTTCATCTGTTTCTTTTTACTTTTAAAAATGTAAAAGATGTAGATTCTACTAGTTTATTTTAATTTTTGTATTTGAGAGAGAGAGAGAGAGAGAGAGACAGACAGAGAGAGAGACAGAGAGAGATGGGGAAGGGCAGAGAGAGGGAGAGACAGAATCCCAAGTACGCTCTGTGCCTTTAGTGCACAGCCTGATGCGGTGCTCCAACTCATGAACTGTGAGATTGTGACCTGAGCCAAGATAAGGAGTTGGTCGCTTAACCGACTGAGCCACCCAGGCACCCCTAAAATATAGATTCTAGAAAACTGAAAAGTTTATGGGTGGCTTGCCTTCTGTTTTATTGGCCGGCACTACTATGCAACAATGATAGCAATAGTCAAGGATCTTTTCCTTTATGTTTTTCTGACCCACGGATATTGATTTATCATTGGTCAATTGATGGATCAGTGGAAAGTAAATAGACAAATGGGAAAAACAGGGAAAAGCACACACTTACTATTAATGTATTGAAGTGAGCATTATTTTAACATTTTTTATGATGCACCGGAACCGTAAAAACAATGTGCGTCGGTTAATCCCCGTGGTTAATGAACATATGAATAGATGTGTGTACTAATCAGTGCTGTTGTATTGGGTTGTTGGTGTCCTGCTGTGTTTCGTTTTTGTTTTTAAGGAAAATGACCTGCAAGGAACAAGTAGCTGAGTAACTAACTAGATAGAAGAGACTGAAACATGGTAAGTGCTGAGTGAGCACAGCATTGTGAGCAAAGGTGTTGGTTAATGCAGATGGGCACCAATGGAATCCACTGCGATAAATGCCTGGTCTCAGTTTTGTGGGAAATGAGCCTGTCATCAGAGGTTAGAGAGATTGCAGGGTCTTAATCTTAGACTTTTGAGGCTTGTGGGTATTGATTATGTTATTATTGTGTAAGTGGGTCAATGAGTAAATCATTTAAATAAATGTATAAATGAATGAAAAGAGAGGCCAAGTATGGACCGATGATGAGTGTGTAACACGGACCAAGAATTATTATTAATATGTTTTTGAAATACTGAAGTCCATTAAGAAAAGAAAGCACTGATGTCTGTTTGTTAAAAAGGGATGTGAGAAATGAAGAAGAAATAAAGAAGAGAAATACATAAGACAACTGCAGAAGACCAATGTTGAAATTATGTCACATGATAAGAATTATGATTAATCCAATTTATTTACTGAGTGCCTTAAATGACAACAAAGGTCTGGTTGGTTGCCTCTGTAGGTAATGAACAAGTGGACAGATACTAGTTTTATTGAGAGTTTTTGACCAGTTTCTTTAGATTCCAAGCTAGGGATTGTAAGGGAATGAATGAGTATGTTTGTGACACGTTCGGTTAATTAAAAGGGGACAAATCATAGACCGGTGATGGACATAACTCATAAAGCGAGGGTTAGGATAAATACAGTCTTTGTTACCAGTGTCCATATAAAAAACAAAAAGTCTAGGCTCCAACCTATTTATTTCAGGTTGACAGATAGATTCATGTCATATTATTTCACTTTGGGCTGCAGGTAGATTTACTCTTGTTAATTATCTTCTCAAAGATAGATAAATCATGAGTTAATCCATAACTACTCAAATTAAATAATAAATAAGCAAATAGACAAATACGTAAAGAGGCTTAAGAATGAGCCCTTGTGAAATGTGCCATGAAACACAATTTCATATTAATCTAACTTTGAACACCAAGGTCCTTTTTTTGTTTGTTTATTATTTTTTTAAATTTTTTTTTTCAACGTTTATTTATTTTTGGGACAGAGAGAGACAGAGCATGAACAGGGGAGGGGCAGAGAGAGGGAGACACAGAATCGGAAACAGGCTCCAGGCTCTGAGCCGTCAGCCCAGAGCCCGACGCGGGGCTCGAACTCACGGACCGCGAGATCGTGACCTGGCTGAAGTCGGATGCTTAACCGACTGCGCCACCCAGGCGCCCCTTGTTTATTATTTTTTAACTTAAATTTTCGTTTGTTACCGTTGATGGGTATTAAGCAAGGTCCTTTTTAAAAAAAGGTGAAAGGAGGCATTTAATTCACTTTACATTTCTGTAATATTTCATTTTATATTCTGCCATTCCTGATTTACACATTCCACCATTGATCAAGATTTGAGTTTCTTTTCTTTTTTTTTTAAAGTTTATTTATTTTGAGAGAGAGAGAGCACACAGGCGTGTGTGTGTGAGCGGGGGAGGGGCAGAGAGAGAGAGAGAGAGAGAGAGAGAGAGAGAGAGGAGAGAGAGAACCCCAAGCAGGCTCTGCACTGTCAGTGTAGAGGCCGATGCTGGGCTCTATCTCACGACTGACTGTGAGATCATGACCTGAGCTGAACTCAAGAGTTGGACGCTCAGCCGAGTGATCCACCCAGGTGCTCCAGAGATTTGGGTTTCTAACATGTTGACAGAGATACACAAGGAAAGATGGAAAATTACTGGTAAAGTAAAATGAGATGTTCCTGGGTTTTCTTTGTTATGTATTTTAAGATTTGAACAAATTAAAGAAAAAGAGGGCCACGCAGGGTTATGATGAATGTGGGTATGCAGAAAGAATGATCTATATGTGCGACAGTAAGTCCACTGTAGAAAGAGATCTGGGGGATTAGCTCTGGGGGAAATTAGACAAAAGACAGACATTAGTAATATTCTTACATCTTATTCTTGCTTTGTTGTGATTTATGAATATGAACAAGTGATTTTTAGTCAATGAATGAATGAATGGATGGATAAATAAACAAATGTATAAATGAGTAAATGAAAAAGTCCCAAGCCTAGACCAATGATGAGTACCCTGGGGTGTCTGAACCAAGGATTTTGATTAAACCCTATAACTCTGAGGTCTATCATAAAAACAAACCTAATTTCTTTCCTTGGTGGGACATGAACTGGGGCAGAAATCAGGACTATAGGTGTCTTGCTTGTGGCTTTGTACACCTTGGGTAAGGGTCTTTTTATTAGTGACTCATTGTTTCAGTACGTAAAGAAATGTATCTATGAACAAAGATAACGAGGGCTAGGTCTTTACCAATTATGAGAGTATCTAATGAGAAATAAATTATTATTAAAACATATCTGAGGAGCTGAGTTCCAGTAGGTTAAGAGTCTAAGACTTTTTTTTTTTAATTTTTTTTTTTTAATTTTTTTTCCAACATTTATTTATTTTTGGGACAGAGAGAGACAGAGCATGAACGGGGGAGGGGCAGAGAGAGAGGGAGACACAGAATCGGAAACAGGCTCCAGGCTCCGAGCCATCAGCCCGGAGCCCGACGCGGGGCTCGAACTCACGGACCGCGAGATCGTGACCTGGCTGAAGTCGGACGCTTAACCGACTGCGCCACCCAGGCACCCCTCTAAGACTTTTTTTTACCACGTTTCGTCAGGAATATATAGGCAGGTATCAGTATTGCTTCTGGGTTGGTGGTTGTTAATTTTATTACAAATTTTATTAAGAAAAGGGGGGTTGGAAAGGGAAACGTAATAAATGATTGATTACAGATGTACTTAAAGAAGATCGAGCATGGGCCAATGAGAGATAGGGTTAGATGAGTTATTCTCAATCAGTATCATTTTTGAAAACGACCCATTTAATTGTTTTTCTGCGGGTATAGAGTTTATGGGAAGATGTTAGTATTATTTAGGTATGTCCAGGGATGTAGTTTCACAGAGTATCGAGGATACTATTATAAGTGAGCCAAGGACGAGATAATTTAAAAGAGGGCAAACATGTATCAGTGAGGATAATACGTTATTACAAGAAGATAATTATTACCTTTGTTCTACCCTTCAGTATCCATATAAGTAAAAGGGGTTCCTTTGAGGCTCTGCTCACTTTGGGTAAAGGGTGTAGAGATGATTACTTTTCATATTTAGACCGTTTTGCATTTTTTTGAAAAAAAAAAGAGAACAAATTTTTACATGAGTAAATAAATAAAAAAACAGAGTAAATTTATAAAGTAAGGCCAGGCACGGATTAATGATGAAAATATGTCAAGAAATGAAGATATAAATTTATAAAATTCTTATCAAGGAAGAACCATAAAAAAAGACAGTTTAGACTAGGACCTATGTGGTTGGGGTTTAACAGACAGAATATGGAACAGGTATAGTTCTGAATGTGGAACAGGTGTCGTTCTGAATTCTTCCACTAGGTTGTCGGTTTAGCAGTTGTCATTGTATTACATGCATTATAATTAAAGAGGTCAGTAAGGGGTGCCTGGGGGGCTCAGTCGGTTAAGCATCTGACTTAGGCTCAGGTCATGATCTCACAGTTCGTGGGTTTGAGCCCCATGTTGGGCTCTGTGTTGACAGCTCAGAGCCTGGAGCTGCTTTGGATTCTGTCTCTCTCTCTCTCCCTCCCTCTCTCTCTCTCTCTCTCTGTGCTCCTCCCCTGTTCACACTTATGTGTATGTCTCTCTCTCTCAAAAAATAAACATTAAAAACTTAAAGAAGTCAGGAAGTAAGAAGGCCATTTGTGAGCTAATAATCAGAATATGGTAAAAAAAGGATTTATGAGAAATCTACTACAGTAGGACTAAGGTGTCTTGAAAAAAATCTAAATCCATATTGCTTCTTCCATTTCCTAAAATCTGCTTGTTACTCTGCAGAGTCAGCATACCCAGTCTGATTTATCCATTATCCCGTGAAGAAGATCTTGGCTGTCACTTTTATGGATAAGGAGCAAAGTGACTCATGTAAGTGACAGAGTTTGTGTTCTTGGTTTGGAGGGAATTCCTATGGTCCATGGGATTGTTTCAAAGGAGCAATGGCCTGTGGACACATAAATGCAATCAAAGCACACCACACGTGGAACACGACTGGGAATGTGTATGAACCATGAATTAAGAGTAGCCCACTTCAGGGGCAACTGGGTGGCTCAGTCGGTTGAGCGTCCGACTTCGGCTCAGGTCATGATCTCACGGTTTGTGAGTTTGGGCCCTGCATCGGGCTCTGTGCTGACGGCTCAGAGCCTGGAGCCTGCTTCCGATTCTGTGTCTCCTGTCTCTCTGCCCCTCCCCCACACGTGCTCTCTCTCTCTCTCTGCCTCTCAAAATAAAGAAAACTAATGAAAGAAATGTAAAAAAAAAAAAAGATAAGCCCACTTCAGATGGAACTGGAGAGTGTTATGCTAAGTGAAATAAGTCATACAGAGAAAGACAGATACCATATGTTTTCACTCTTATGTGGATCCTGAGAATCTTAAGACCATGGGGGAGGGGAAGGAAAAAAAAAGGTTAGAGAGGGAGGGAGCCAAAACATAAGAGACTCTCAAAAACTGAGAATAAACTGAGGGTTGATGGGGGTGGGAGGGAGGGGAGGGCGGGTGATGGGTATGGAGGAGGGCACCTGTTGGGAAGAGCACTGGGTGATGTACGGAAAACAATATGACAGTAAATTTCATGTTAAAGAAAAAAAAAGATTAGCCCACTTCAGTATAATTGAGATCCACTGAAAACAAAGTTTGAGGGTTTTGCGTTGACTTTCACAGCTGCTTTAATATTCTGTTTTATTTTTGCACCCCGTTTTAAGAACATTCTCTATTGATACCTATCTAGGTTGTTACGTCTTTGAGGAAGGAGCACCTGGGAAGCTAGAGAGTATTGTCCGCATTCTAGTTCTGGAGTCAAATGGTAGGTTCAGGGCACTAGTTTCAAAATACAAAGAGCGTAAGCGAAAGATGAGCAAGCAGAGAGCAGTGAAGTGCGTGGGATGGATGGCAGGTTCATTGATTAATCCATATGTGCAGCACTGAGGTCCAATTAAAAAGAGATCTTGTTTAGTAGCTCTGTGGGAAATAAGCTCGTACACAGCTCTCTGCAATATTCAAAGATCTTGTCCCTGGGTTTCCGTGATTCATAGGAAGTAATTTTTTTTTTTTTTTTTGAACCAGTGAGGCCATGAAGGAAATAATCAGTAAGTAATGCATAAACAGTCAATACACAGTATATACATAAATAACTGAAGAAAAAGAATGTTAAGCTTGGATCAATGATGAGTAGTTCTGGGGTATATGAATCAAGAATTTTGATTAAACCCTAAACTCTGAGGTCCATAGAACACTGTGTATTAACTGTAGAGGAACTAGAATTTACAAAAAAAAGAAAGAAAGAAAGAAAAAGAAAGAAAGAAAGAAAGAGAGAGAGAGAGAGAAAGAAAGAAAGAAAGGGAGAAAGAAAGGGAAAGAAAAGAGACCTAGTCATTCTCTCTAAGGGAATAGAGTCTGGGGCAGAAGTTCAAGCCTTTTGGGGATATGGTTCTTGGGTCTTAGTGATTTTTGGGTATGGATTGTATCAGTGTAAGTGAATCAGTGAATGCACGAATAAATAAATGTGTCATTGAATGAAGACAAACATGATCACATGTGAGTGTCATGGAACAAGTATCACTGGTGATATGTTTGTTTAACACCATGTTTCAATAGAATACATAGGTAAGACCTGTTGCCCTCTTCAGAACACACGGGAGGTCCAGAAGCGTAAGAGTGCACACAACTATATGTACATGGGCATGTAAGTCTGGATTGCTGGGAGTTTGCTGGTGGTTGGTTTCATTAAGAAGAAGGAAGGGTCACCTGGGTGGCTCAGTTGGTTAAGCGTCCACCTCTTGGCTTCGGCTCAGGTCATGATCTCATGGTTTGTGAGTTCGAGCCCCGTGTCGGGCTCTGTGCTCACAACGTGGACCCTGCTTGGGATTCTCAATCTCTCCGTCTCTCTCTCTCTGCCATGTAAAAGTTATAAGCCTTATTCTTTTTCTTTCTTTTTTTTTATAAGAAAGATTTTCTCTTCTTATTTTAATTTTTTAATTTTTTGTTTTATTTTTTAAGTTTATTTATTTTGAGAGAGAGAGAGAGAGAGAGAGAGAGACTGAGCAAGCAAGAGGGAGCGTGAGCGTGAGCGTGTGAACACAGTTGGGGAGGGGCAGACAGAGACGGAGAGAGAGAATCCCAAGCAGGCTCAGTGCTGTCCGTGCAGAGCCCCGAAGAAGGGCTGGAACTCATGAACTGTGAGATCGTGACCTGAGCTGAGACCAAGAGTCAGAGGCTTAACTGACTGAGCCACCCAGGTGCCTCAGTTTCCTTTTCTTTCCTTTCCTTTCCTTTCCTTTCCTTTCCTTTCCTTTCCTTTCCTTTCCTAACATTTATTTATTTTCAAGAGACAGAGTGCAAGTGGGGGAGGGGCAGAGAGAGAGGGAGATACAGAATTGGAAGCAGGCTCCAGGCTCTGAGCTGTCAGCACAGAGCCTGACGCGGGGCTTGAACCCACCAACAGGGAGATCATGACCTGAGCTGAAGTTGGATGCCTAACCAACAGAGCTATCGAGGCGCCCCTCAACTTTCTTTTTTTAATATTTATTTATTTTATTGGGGAGAGTGGCAGAGGGGGGGAGGGAGGGGGAGAGAGAGAGAGAGAGAGAGAGAGAGAGAGAGAATCCCAAGCAGGCTCCATGTCTAGCCGTGATGTGGGGCTCGATCCCACGACTGTGAGATCATGGCCTGAGCCAAAATCAAGAGTTGGGCGCTTAACTGACTGAGTCACCCAGGCTTTATTCTTGAGTTGAGTCTTAGATTCAATGATATTTACTACATTGCTAAAGAATGAAAATAAAATAAGCTGATAAAATAGAAGGGAGTTGAGTCTTTGCACCAGTAATGAGAATGTGATATGATCCAGCTTTGTTATTAATTTGGCAGTGTGAAACTCATGTCCACTTAAAAACATCTCATGGAGACTGTTTAGAATTGGCTTTTAATTTACAGCATGAACGCACCACAGCCAAATGAATAATTCTCTAATGAGGAAGATCTTAGTTGTTGCCTCTGTGGGTAAAGAGCCTAGAGACCAACATAAATGTTACAGTCCCTGGTCTCTGGCGAGTTTGTTCATGAATTTTCCAAGGACTTATTTTACAAAATTTAAAATAGCATATTAATAATAGCATAATAATAAATATATTAAATATATAAAATATACTTATATGTAATAAGTATATATCAATACATATGTAATGAAATAGAAACATAAAATTGGTTATAAAATATGTAAATGTGTATTATTTATATATATAATATGTAAAATATAAAACATTTATATATATATAAAATTAAAGAACACCAAGCATTGGCCAAGGACATGAATATGTTATGAACCGTTCATGATTAGCCATTTTCAGGGCCACGTGATAATATATATCATTCTAGTTTGGCACCAAAGTACATTTAGAAGTATATCCCTTCCTTGCTAAAGCTCGAGGTTATTTACTTGTTGAGGGAGGGGGAGGTAGGATAATGAAGAAAATTACATCGTTCTAGTTGTGAGGGAAGACGATGGTTCATAGTTGTTTATTTCACCCTCTTTACAATGAGGATACGTCAAGAGACGAGCAGAAACTTCTTATCAATATGATGATGTGAAGCAGCTGTCAATCCCTATGTGCAACCCAGAGGTGCACTAATAAAAAGACATCAAGCGTATTAGCTTTGGGGGACAAGTGCAAATAGACTTACCTTGGTAAAAACCATTCATCTTATTCTTGGCATTTGTGATTCATGGCTGTTGACCGTGTTATAATTTATGCATGTAAAAATGATCCAGAAAGGAAGATCTGAATGAAGAAGGCAAAAAAAATGCCAAGTTTGGATCAATGATGAGTACCCTGGGGTGTCTGGATTAAGTTTTGATTAAGCTCTGTAACTCTAATGTCATTACGAGAAGAAATGTAGCCATTCCCTCTATGGTTAAAGTGTTTACAAAGCAAGAAGGGAATAGTAGGGATCCTGTTGTTAGGTTTTGTGTTCCTAGGATGCGGGATATTTTTAATTACACATGAAATGATGCCTGGTTAGGAAAGAAATGAAGGAGTGAATGAGGATGAGGAAAGCCACACATTGTTTAATGATGAGACTATGTTTTGAAACATTTCTGAAGTAATGAGGTCTAGGAAAGTAAGTAGACTTTACTCTGTTCAGCAGGGAGCAGATAGGAAAGTATGCCCAAGATTGAATGTTGTCATTATGAATTGATGGCAGGTTGCTGATTTATTTTATTAAGGGAAACAGGTTGGCATCGGTAAATAATTGAAGATCTAATTGAAAAAAAAAAAAGATTATGGACCAGTCATGAGAATGGGTCCCATGACAAGATGGTTTGCTCTGAGCATATGGTCTCCTGTTAGTATTATTTAAAGCATTGTCCAGTGACTTATGACAATGACATATTATATGTTATTATAACCGAATGAATGGATTCATATTTTATTTAAAAGGTGAAAATCATACACCAGTGAGGAAGGACTCTGATTATCCTGTTTTATACTACTGCATCTATATTTTTAAAAAGCCAGGCTTTTCCCAGTTTGTATAATGTACAGACAGATGCTTCCCATTTTAATTCACTTTTCTTTTTCTTTTTCTTTTTTTTTTTTAAGTCAAAGTGCAGTTAACACACAATGTTACATTAGTTTCAGGTGCACAACATAGTGATTTCACCTCTGTAGATGTTATACCGTGCTCACCATAAGTGAAGGTACTGTCTGTGCCTTTATATAATGAACAACAGGTGAAATTATTCCATGAGTAATTGAATGAGTGAATGAATGAATGGATGAGTAAGTAGAGCCAACCATGGACCATTGTTAAAAATATGCCGTGAAATAAGGATTTAAATTTATCCGATCGGTTTAAGAAAGATCCATGGAGAAGGGTAATGTAGATTTTAGCTATGTAAAGTACCCGGATATGTTTATAAGAGTCATAGTTATCAGTTGTGAGTGGAGCGATGGATTCAGTGGTGTTCATTTTATTGTTGAAAATTAAAATTAGGGGTGCCTGGCTGGCGCATTCGGCAGAACATGCGTCTCTTGATCTCAGGATTGTGAGTTCGAGCCCTCGGTGGGTAGAGAGATGACTTAAAAATAAAATCTGAAAAAACTCAAAATGAATGGAGTAAGTAAACAGTAGTGATATTCTTGAGCCAACGAAAAGAAGCAAGTTTTATGTGTAATCGAGAACTCTACGATTAGTATCTTTCACACATACCTAAATGTGTGTTTTTTTTCATTATTTCCAAAGCCTGATTTTTACCTCAGAATGAAGACACCACGGTTGATTTAATCCTATCTAATGGTGAAGACTGTGGCTCTGTGGGGAAGGAGCATTAAATTCTGAGGTGAGTAACAGTCAAAGTCTATGTACTTGGTTAGGGGAACTTGTTCATGGCTGTGCACTGAAGTATTTCAAGTAATAAAAAGCTATGTAGGAGTGCAAAATTAAAGAACGCTGTACATTACCAATGACAGGAATAGATTATGAACCAGAGATAATGAGGAGTAATTCAATTCTGCGCAACTGATGACTCCTTTAAAAAGGTGGCAGATGTTTCATACGTTTTCAGGGATACTTACACGACTGCAGATTTTAACATTCATCCCTTCACAAGAGTCAGTGAGAGGGAGCCCATGGCCTACGCTGAAGGCCACTGCAAAAAGAGACGTAATGTATTAGCTCCACGGGAAATGAGCTTATCAGTAGATCTTAGTGATATTTAAGGATCTTATTTTTGAGCTTTAGTGATTTCTGTGCATTGATTGTATTGTTGGAACAGTGAGCATATCAATAAACCTAAAGGATAAAGGACTGAAGGAAAAGAGTGCAAAGCTTAGGACAATGGTGAGTCCTGGGTTGAGTCTGAGTCCAGAATTGTGTGGGATGTGGGGAGAGGGAGACCCTCCTGCACTGCTGGTGGGAATGCACACTGGTGCAGCCGCTCTGGGGAACAGCACGGAGGGTCCTCGAAAAGTTAAAAATAGAACTACCCTACGACCCAGCCATTGCACTACTAGGTACTTACCCAAAAGATACGAAAATACAGATTTGAAGGAGGACAGGCACTCTGATGTTTATAGCAGCTCTATCTATGATAGACAAATTATGGAAGCAGCCCAAGTGTCCATTGACGGATGAATAGATAAAGAAGATGTGATATAGATATGCAATGGAATATTACTCAGCCATCAAAATGAATGAAATCTTGCCGTTTGCAAGGACATGGGGGGAGCTAGAGTGTACTATGCTAAGCGAAATGGGTCAGAGAAAAACAAATGCCATAGGGTTTCACTCATGTGTGGAACTTAAGAAACAAAAATGAGCATAGGGGGGAAAAAAGAGTGAGAGTGGCAAAACAATAATTAACTATAGAGAGCAAACTGATGATTACCAGAGGGGAGGCAGGGACGGGTAGGGGAAATAGGTGATGAGGATTAAGGAGGGCACTTATTGTGATGAGCGCTGGGTATTGTATGTCAGTGTTGAATTCACTATATTGTACACCTGAAACTAATATTACACTGTATGTTAACTATACTGGAATTTAAATAAAAACTTAAGACATTAAAAAAAAATAGAAAAAACAAGTAAACGGAATTGTGTTAATCCCCGTCTAGAAATCTGTGGACTATTGCAAAAATATAAAAATAAAATCAAAGAGAGAGAGAGAGAGGGGGATAAAATAAACTTGTAGGGAAGTGAATTCATGAATGAATAAGGAAATGTGTAAATGAATGAAGATAAGGAGGGCCATATGTGGACGAGCTATGAAGTTATGTAATAAAGCAGAAATGATTATTAGTGTATATTTGAAACATCAGGTTCTATAGATAAATCAAAGCTCTGAGCCCTTCCATAAGGACAGTATGGACAGATGTACCCAAGAGTTCATGTTGCTGCCTTGATTCTTTGTTTGGTGGTTTTAATTAAGAAGGACAAAAAAAAAAAAATGTTTACATAAATAAACAATTGCTTAAATATTGTCTTATTGAGAGAGGGCCAAATGTGAACCCATACTGAGGATATGTCATGTGACCAGGGTTACAATTAATATAAGTGTATTCACTAGTTTAATTAAAAAAATTGAAAAGATGATTTAGTAATCATTTATGTCTATCGGCCATGAGCATGTAGACTGGATACTTAATATTCCTGTTCTGTGCCTTGGTTTTCATTGGTACTGACATCTTGTCATAAGGGAATGAAGGAGTGCATTTCCCTGTAGATTAATTATTCAAAAGAAGGCTCAGCAAGGGCCAATGAGGAATGTGTGTTATGAACCAAAGATAATGATTACTCCCGTTATACGCAAAAGTTGTCCAGATAAAGAAATAGAACGCTAAATTCCTTCCATTTTGGACAAAGCACACATAGAAATATTTTTTAAATTCCAGTTAGTTAACATACAGTGTAATGCTAGTTTCAGGTGTACATAGAAATTTGCATGAAGAAATTCTTTAGAAAAATGGGAAGATAATTGATTTATTTTATGCCTAATTATATACACGAATAAGTAAATGAATCAGTAGACATAAATCAGAAAAATGTGTGCTTCATTGGTGAGAATATGCCATAAAACAAAGATTTACATTTATCCAATTTTGTACAAGTGAGGTCCATTAAAAGTAATCACTGAGTTGTTAAATTTATGGATAGGGAGTATGTAGACAGATATTTATGACAGATAATGGTTCTTATTCTCATGTTGGTGTTCATTGTACTGCTTAAAAAGAAAAGTTAAATAAGTCAATGAATAAGAGTGCAATTCATCGGCAATGATGACATTCTTTCTGAAATGACCCGTGTTTATGATTGATCTAATACTTCAAGACTAGCCTCCATTAAAAAAAAAAATCTAACTATGGACTCTTTCTTTCTCTTGAAAGTCTGCATTTTCACTAAGCAAACACACCACCGATGAAGTAATCATTCTCTAATGCTAAAGATCTTGGCTTTAGCAAGCTGTGGGGGTAAGGACAGAAGAAATTGATGTAAGTAGCAGAGTTTATATTCTTGGGTTGGGAGGGTGGTTTGTGAGTGTTGCTTGGATTTTTCAAAGTAATCAACGAGTATATTAAAAAATAAAGCCAAATGAGCCCAGCACAGACCCGAATTGAGATTGATGATGAATCAGATGCAGGACTAGTAAAACCCAATTAAAAAGATGCTGGACGTTTCATTCAGTTTTAGGATTGCTTCACATTGTGTTTTATTTTTGTGTTGCAATGCATGTAAGTACTTCTCCATTGATAAAGATTTAAGCTATGAATTCCTTGAGGGAGAAACACACAAGAAGATGGACAAAATTGTTGTCTCTCTAGATGTGGAGAAAGATTAAAGTTCCCATGGTTACTCACTGCATCATCTTTAAATGTAAAAGGGCCAGGCGTGAACCATTGAAGCTGAGACGGAGTGAGAATGTTGGTTAATTTATAATGCAAACAGCATACGTATATATTGCAAAGAATATCCTTGTTTATTAGCACTGTGGGAAATGGGTGTAGAGCCGGTTCTTAGTGATATTCAAGGATGTCGTTTTTGGGCTTTTTGATTCATGAGAATAGATTATATTGTTATGAGTGAGTCCATGAATGAAGGAACAAGGAATGTGTAAATAAAGGAAGAACAAGATGTTCGGTGTAGATTAATGATGAGGATTCTGAGATGTATGAATCAAAGATTTTAATTAAACTCTGTACCTTTGAGGTCCACTGAGAAAAAGAAATCTAGCTATTTCTTCCGTGAGAGAGGGGCTCACAGCACAAGTTAGGACGAGTTAAGATCCGGTTCCTGAGCTTTGAGTTCTTAATGTCTGTGAAATGTATCGTTATATTATTTCCCCAGACACTGAATTTCGTAATCTAAATCGATCAAGTCTATCTTACATTTGTCCTTAAAGGATAGATATCCTATTCCATGAGAGTCCCTGTTGTTTCAGATTGGTGGTAGCTAGCTGGTTGTTGGTTCTATTTAGAAAAGGAGCAAATCCGGGGCACTTGGGTGGCTCAGTCGGTTAAGCGTCCGACTTCAGCTCAGGTCATGATCTCACAGTTCGTGAGTTCGAGTCCTACGTCGGGCTCTGTGCTCACAGCTCGGAGCCTGGAGCTGCTTTAGATTTTGTGTCTCCCTCTTTCTCTGCCCCTCCCCTGTTCATGCTCTGTCTCTGTCTCAAAAATAAATAAATATTAAAAAAAATTAAAAAAAAAAAAGAAAAAAAAAGAAAAGGAGCAAATCCTCGACATTACCAACAATTGCTTACATAAGTGCCTAATGGAAAGAAAGCCAAGCAAGGACTAATACTGAGAATATAGTATTATTTAAAAAAATAAAGAAGACTCTAACAGGTTATATCTGTGGACAGTGACATAAGGACAGATACTAGTATCAGTCAATGTTCTTATCCAGCATCTTCGCTTGCATTCACTTTGAATGCATCGTTAAAAGTCGATGAACAAATGAGTTCATATATTGGTCAGTTATTTATTTATTTTTTATTTTTTTATGAAAAAAATTTTTTTAATGTTTATTTATTTTTGAGAGAGACAGAGACAGAATGCGAGTGGGTTGGGACAGAGAGAAGAGGGAGACACAGAATCTGAAACAGGCTCCAGGCTCTGGGCTGTCAGCACAGAGCCCGACGCGGGGCTCGAACTCACAAGCTGCGAGATCATGACCTGAGCTGAAGTCGGACGCTCAACCGACTGAGCGACCCAGGCGCCCCAGTTTGGTCAGTTATTTAAAAGAAGGCAGAGGAGTAGGTGTCATGAAACAATATAATGACTAAACCATTTTAGATGAAGAGGAAGAAATCTAGACTTAATCCCACTTTGGACAAGTGGATATCAGGAATGGCATGACATGGTATTTCAGTTCTGGAGTACTGGTGGGTTTTACTCTTTTTCTTTAAAAAAAAAAAGAGTAGATGATCAAATTATGCTTTGAGTAATTAAGAGAACAACATGAGTGGATCAGTGAATGTATAAAGTAGGGTAAATCTTAGACCAATGCTTCATGGGATACTCTTAGCCATGTGTGAATACGGAACCTTAAAAAAGAATAATGAGGCTGCGAATCATGTGGTTAGGGAGTATACAGATGGACAGTAAATAAGTCAGTAAATAAAAAATAGTGTCCTTTTTGAGTCAATAATGAGAACGTGATAGCAGCTAAAGTTTATGATTAATCGAGTACCTCATGACTCCAGCCCATTAATAAAAGGTGTCTATGCTGGTTCGTTCTTTACAAAAAGTGTATTTTAATATCTACAGAACAAAATGCTATAGCTGATTGAATTATTCGACAGTAATGAGAATTTTAGTTTTTACCTTTGTGGGTAAGGAGCCTAGAGACTGTAGCAGGTTGTAGTCAAAATTCACGTCCTTGCCTTTGTTATTATTAGTGACTTAACGAGGGAATCAATAAACAAAGGTATTAATGAATGGAGGAAATGTTGCCAAGTTTGGACCAATGATGAGTATCCTGGGGTGTCTGAATCAATGATTTTGATTAAACCCTGTAACTCTGAGGTCAGAGACCTAGTTAATGCCTATATGGTAAATCAGCTTACAGTAGAGGTTAGTAATATTCGGGATTTTGCTCTTAGGTTATGAAGGTTCATAGGTCTGGATTGTGTTGGTAGAAGTGAATTGATAAACGAATAAATAAATTTATAAATAAAGACAAGGAGAGCCGCATGTGGCTTAATTATGAGAATGTATAATATTATTATTAATATTTTCTGAAGCACTCAGTTCCAACATAAATTGATGAAACCTGATACCTATGTGGGTCAGGAACATGGAGAGATAAGTACCGGAAAGCAGCATTGTGTTGTTCTGCGTTGTCTTCAAGGTGCTGTTTGCAAGAAAATAGGATCTGGTTAATGAGCATATGAACAGCTGTTAATTCCGTACAAGTTTCTAATCCAGTTTGCATGTTCGTAGCTATTGATGATATTGTGAGTGAATGTATATTGCATTCATGTCTCAACCAGTTACTTTGAAGAGGGTGCAGCAGGATTTTCTCAGCCCTTCATGACTGACGTTTTGGGCTGGATAATTCATTGTTGGGAAGGCGGTCCCGTATGTAGTAGAATGTGGAGTAACCTCATGGGCTGTGCTAGACGTCAGTATTAACCCCTCCCTCCCAGTTGTGGCAATCAAAAATGTCTCCGGACATTGGCAAATGTCCTCTGGTAGCAGAGTTTTTGTTTTTGTTTTAGTCGTGTGTGTGTGTGTGTGTTCGTGTGTGTGCGCGCACACACACGCACACGTGTTGCCTCCTTTTTTAAAAGACTATTTTTTTTTAATATATGAAATCTATTGTCAGATTGGTTTCCATACAACACCCAGTGCTCATCCCAAAAGATGCCCTCCTCAATACCCATCACCCACCCTCCCCTCCCTCCCACCCCCATCAACCCTCAGTTTGTTCTCAGTTTTTAAGAGTCTCTTATGCTTTGGCTCTCTCCCACTCTAACCTCTTTTTTTTTTTTTCCTTCCCCTCCCCCATGGGTTTCTGTTAAGTTTCTCAGGATCCACATAAGAGTGAAACCATATGGTATCTGTCTTTCTCTGTATGGCTTATTTCACTCAGCATCACACTCTCCAGTTCCATCCACGTGGCTCCAAAGGGTCATATTTCATTCTTTCTCATTGCCACGTAGTACTCCATTGTGTATATAAACCACAATTTCCTTATCCATTCATCAGTTGATGGACATTTAGGCTCTTTCCATAATTTGGCTATTGTTGAGAGTGCTGCTATAAACATTGGGGTACAAGTGCCCCTATGCATCAGTACTCCTGTATCCCTTGGGTAAATTCCTAGCAGTGCTACTGCTGGGTTTAAAAGACTATTTTTTAGAGCAGTTTTAGGTTCATGACAAAATTGGATGGAGCATACAGAGATTTCCCATAATCCCCAAACCCCCGCATGTGCATAACCTTCCCACTATCAACTGACATCCCCCACCACGGTGGTACATTTGTTACAATTGATGAACCTACACTGATGCATCATTATCACCCAAAGTCCATAGTTTGACTAGAATTCACTCTTGGTTGTAATTTCAGTGGCTGTGGACAAATGTGCAATGACATGAATCCAACATGAAGGTATCACACAGACTATTTCACTAAAAATCTCCTGGGCTCTGCCTGTTCACCCCTCTGTCCTCTCTAATCCCTTGCAACCTCTGATCTTTCTACTGTCTCCATAGTTTTGCCTTTTCCAGAATGTCGTGTAATTAGAATCACTACTATGTAGCCTTTTCATATTGTCTTCCCTCACTTTAGAATATACCCTTGAGATTCCTCCATGTCTTTTCATTTCTCATTTCTTTTTAGCACTGGATAATCTTCTGTCAGAAGATTATAGCAGTTTATTTTTCCATTCACCTACGGGAGGCCATTTTGGGTGTTCCAAATTTGGGCAATTATGAATAAGGCTGCTGTAAACATTCACGTGCAGGTTTTTGTGCAGATATTAGTTTTCAGCCCCTTTGGGTAGATACCAAGGAGTGTGATTGCTGGATCACGTGGTAAGAACATGTCTAGTTTTGAAAGAAACTGCCAAACACCTATTGTAATAGGTAGGTAGTGGAATCTCATTGTTGTTTTAATTTGCATTTCCCTGATGACATACGATGTGGCGAATCTTTTCATATGTATCTTCTTTAGTGAGGTGTTTGTTACATTCTTTGACTCATTTTTTTTCATTTTTTTTTTTGATGGTTTAATTAACATATATTGTGAAATGATTATAGTAGGTTTAGCTAACAATCATCTTCTCATAGAAATACTATTAAAAAAAAGGAAAGGAAAAGAAATTTGTTCTTATGAAGAGAATTCTTAGCATTTAGTCTTAACAACTTCCCTACATATTACACAACAGCATTAGGTATAGTCCTTGAATTGTACACTGTAACCCTAATAGTTATAACTGGAATCTTGTATGTATCTTTTTGTTTTCTTCTTTTAAGTGTTTGTTTTTTGTTTTTTTAAAATTTACATCCAAATTAGTTAGCATACAGTGAAACAGTGATTTCAGGAGTAGATTCCTTAATGCCCCTTAGCCATTTAGCCCATCCCCCCTCCCACAAGTCCTCCTGTAACCCTAAGTTTGTTCTCCATATTTATGAGTCTCTTCTGTTTTGGCCCCCTCCCTATTTTTATATTATTTTTGTTTCCCTTCCCTTATGTTCATCGGTTTTGTCTCTTAAAGTCCTCATATGAGTGAAGTCATATGAGTTTTGTCTTTCTCTGACTAATTTCACTTGGCATAATACCCTCCAGTTCCGTCCACATAGTTGCAAATGGCCAGATTTCATTCTTTTTGATTGCCGAGTAATACTCCATTGTGTGTGTATACCACATCTTCTTTATCCACTCATCTGCTGATGGACATTTGGGCTCTTTCCAGACTTTGGCTATTGTCGATAGGGCTGCTATAAACATGGGGGTGCGTGTGTCCCTCTGAAACAGCACACCTGTATCCCTTGGATAAATGCCTACTAGTGCAATTGCTGGGTCATAGGGTAGTTTTATTTTTACTTTTTTGAGGAATCTCCATACTGTTTTCCAGAGTGGCTGCACCACCTTGCATTCACATTCTTTGACTCATTTTTAAATCAGGTTGTTTCTTTTTTTTTTTTAATTTTTTTAACATTTATTCATTTTTTTGAGAGATGGAGAGTGAGCAAGTGGGGTAGGGGCAGAGAGGGAGAGACACATACACAGAATCCGAAGCAGTCTCCAGGCTCTGAGCTGTCAGCACAGATCCTGACGCGGGGCTCGAACTCACAGACCGCGAGATCATGACCTGAGCCGAAGTTGGCTGCTTAACTGACTGAGCCTCTCTTTTCTGAGGCGCCCCTCTTTTTTTTTAAGGGTTCTTTGTGTGTTTTGGATAAAAGTCATTTATCAGATATATCTTTTATAAATTTTTTTTTCTCTGTCTGCGGTTTGTATTTTGTTATCTTGACAGTTTATTTGCGGAACAGAAACTCTTAATTTTAACGAAGTCAAGCTCATCAATTATTTCTTTCCTGTATTGTGTCTTTGGTGAAAAGTCATCACCAAACCTGAGGTCATCTAGATTTTCTCCTGTTAACTTTTAGGAGTTTTATTGTTTTAGATTGGGATTGTTTTGAATCTATAAATTGCATTGGAAAGAACTGACATCTCAATCATACTGAATCTTCCTATCCATGAACATGGAATACCTGTCCATTTATTTAGTTACTCTTTGATTACTTTCATCAGAGTTTTGTTGTTTTCCTTCATATGTTTTGTTGGGTTTATAACTGCATATTTAATTTTATTGATACTATTGTAAATAGTATTGTATTTTTTTATTTAATTTTTATTTATTTTTTATTTTATTAAATTTTTTATTTTATTAATTTTTATTTATTTATTTTTATTTCTTATTGTCAAATTGGTTTCCATACAACACCCAGTGCTCATCCCAACAGGTGCCCTCCTCAGTGCCCATCACCCACGTTCCCTCTGTGCATCGTATTGTATTTTTAATTTCAAATCCTGCTTGTTCTTTGCTGGTATCTAAGAAAATGATAGACTTATATATATATTTTCTACATTGATGACCATGTAATCTGTCAACAAACACAGTTTCATTTCTTCCTTCACTAATAATATACCTTTTGTTTATTTCTCTTACTCTTATTGTTACATAGTATATCTCTTATTTCTTTATTCTTATTCTTGTACTGCAAGTTACAACTTCCAGTACAATGTTGTAAAGTAGTGTTGAGAGGGAACATCTTTGCTTTACATCTCAGTGGGAAGCCTTCTAATTTCTTACCATTAAGTATGTTAGCTGTAAGTTATTTGTAGATGTTGTTTGTCAAGTTGAGGAAATTACTTTCTATTCCTAGTTTGCTGAGAGGTTTCTTTTAAATCATGAATGCGTGTCATAGTTTGTCAAATGTGCTTTTTCTCATCTATTGATGTGATGAGATGAGAAAAACATCTTTTGAGGGAAAAAAATCTTTTGTTTTTCTGAGTTGCCGCTCGGCATTTCACAGTATGATAATCCTGCTCACACTCAGAGTTTGAGCATTTGCGGGGAGGGAGGGGCAGAGAGAGAGAGAGAGAGACAGAGAGAGAGAATCCCAAGCAGGCTCTGGATGGTCAGCGCAGAGCCCGATGCAGGGCTTTAACTCATGAACCGTGAGATCATGACCTGAGTTGAAATCAAGAGTTAAGACACTTAACCGACTGAGTCACCCAGGAGCCTCAGAGTTTGGTTTAGATAAGAACTTGGGTTTAGGATGTTTGCCCTAAGTTCCTGCTTTACTTTTCCCAGACACCATTAGAGTGTCTGGGAAAAACCACTTAGGGTTAAGCCCACAAAAAGTTAGTGATTTCTGCCCCAAACATCTTTTAAGTAGTAGGTGCTTGTCACCATGTTCTCTATCTTGTGCTTGCTGGTCACCTGGGAAGAAGGACTGCCCTTCTCCCTGCTCGGTTGTGTCCCCTCTCTTTCTCTTACACTCACTTTTGTTTTCTTTCTCTCTCTCTCTTTCCTTCCTTCCTTCCTTCCTTCCTTCCTTCCTTCCTTCTTCCTTCCTCCCTCCCTCTTTCTTTCTTTCTTTCTTTCTTTCTTTCTTTCTTTCTCTTTCCTTTTGGTGTGGCTACAGGCTTATTAATTTTATCGGTCTCTTCAAAGAACAGTTTTTTTGATTCATTGATTTTCTCTGTTAATTTCTTATTTCCTATTCCTATTTCCTATTTCTGCTCTAATTATTGTTGTTTTTTTTTCTTCTTCTTTGTATTCGATTTGTCGAACTTAGATTGCTGATTTTAAATCTTTCTTCTTTTCTTTAAATAAAAATTGTAGGGGTGTCTGGGGAGCTCAGTAGGTTGAGCATCTGACTCTGGATTTCGGTTCAGGCCATGATCCCAGGGTTGTGGGATCGAGCTCTACATTGGGCTCTGTGCTGAGCATGGAGACTGCTTAAGATTCTCTCTCTCTCTCTCTCTCTCTCTCTCTCCCTCTCTCTCTCTTTCTCTTTCTCTTTCTCTTCCCTCCCTTTGCCCTCTCCTCCACTTGCATGCTCTCTCTCACTAAAATAAAAAAAAAAGAAATAATGTATATTTGAGTTGGACAATATGATGTTTTGATATTGATATACGTGTACATAGTGAAATAGTTACTACCGTCAAGCTAACACATGCATCTCCTCACAGTTATTCTTTTTTTTTACTTTTTTATTTTCGTGATAAAAGCACCTGAAATCTACTCTCTCAGCAGATTTTCCAGTACACCATACGATGTTATCAGCTATAGTCATGATGCAGTACATTAAATCTCTAGAACTTTTTCATCTTACGTAATAACAACTTTGTACCCTTGACCAGCATCTCCCTTTCCTCCCCCTCCCCACTCCTGGTAACTGCCAGTCTGCTTTCGGCTTCTGTGAATTCAACTTTTTTAGATTCCTCATATAAGTGAAATCACGCAACACTTTTCTTTCTTTTTCTGGCTTATTTCACCTAGCATAATGCCTTTGAGGTGCTCATTTTTGTTGCAAATGACAGGATCTCCCTTTCGAAGGCTGAATAATATTCCATTGTCCTTCTATTCCATAGTTTCTTTATGCATTCATCCATCAACACACACTTAGGTCTTCATTTGTGACATATGCATTCAATGTTATAAATTTCCCTCCAAGCACTGCTCTGGCTGTCATTTTCATTTGTTTGTTTTTTAGGAAGCAGGAAAGATTAACATAAGTGGATAATTGATTAAGTATATATCTCATTGAATAAGAAGCAGTTATGGACACATGTCGACAATGTGTCATATGAGAAGCATTAGGATTGATCTGATTGTGTTCACTAAATTTTATCAAAACTCAAAATGATCTTGTCAATTATTTTTGTGACTACCAAGCAGATAGATGGATGTTAGTATCACTCAGGATTTGTTTCTAAGTCTTTGCATTCACAAATTTTGATGTGTCGTTATAACTGCATAAGTGAATAAAATCCTATCTTAATTATTTAAAATAAGAGACAGCACAGATCAATGAGGAGCATGTTTTATGAGACAATAACAATGATTGATTTGGGTTTTCGCTACTGATGTTTGTAGAAAGAAAAAAAATTCCTGTTCTACTCCCATCTTTGGTAAGGGACATGTATATCATTGCATTGAATAGTATTTCTGTTCTGGATTAATTTCTGTTCTGGTTTACCATTTTGACTTTCTTTATATAATGAGTGTATGGTTAAATCATCCCATAAGTAAGTAAATAAATGATTAAGTGAATAAATAAGTGAGCATATAAGATGGGATCAGGCATGAGTCATCCCACAGAATATAAAATAAAGATTTAAACGTAACCAGTTCTGCAAAGGCAACATCTATTAAAGTTATCTTGTATTCTCTTAACACTATTACGATATAGATACTTTCGATATACTTATTCCTGTGTCGTGTAGTTGACAGTGGCTAATACGTTATTTAAAAGTGAAGGTAAAATGCTAGACTAATGAAGAAGTGCCCAAGTTTATTCTAGTTCCACCTAATTCACATGCATTAAAAATCTAGATTAATTGTACTTTTTCCTTCACAGAATGACCATGAGACAGCAGGTGTATTCATTTTCTAAGAATCAAAATATTGGCAGTTAGCTCTGTATGTAGAGCTAGACAGATGTAGAGACAAGTGTAAGTAACACTCACAGCTCCCATCCTTGGTTGGGATGCTTTGGTTGATGAGTGTTTAGTGGTATAGCAAAAGAATCAATGTCTATAAAAGTAATAAAAATCTCCAAATATGGGCCGGCGATGGGAATATGTCATGAATCAAAAACTACGTTTAATCTAATTTGGCACCAATGAAGTGATTAAAAAACCCGTCATTTCATTCATTTTCAGAAGTATTTAATATTGCAGTTTATTTCCCTCCCCAGAGGACTTAACCATTTCCGTATTGGGATAGTCCCGGCTGATAACTGCTTTGCGTTGCAACCTGTAAGCAAGTAGAATGCTTTGTTTTGAGATGTGAATAAAGATGGTGTGGTGTCATCACTTTTCACTGAGCCATCTTCATGGGGAAATCAGGGGCATTCGCTTTCAAGTGTCCCCTCTCCGAAAGACAGCTTTCATACTGTTCTTCCTTTCTGATCTTCTACTCTAATAAACATCTGCCTGCTGCTCAATTAAATAGAAGAAAGCCACAGAAGGCCAGTGGTGAATGTGGGTTTGGTATGAAGCATGGATATTAACTGACGACACATATTCTCTGAGGTCCATTGTAAAAGGAGATTTAGTCTATTTGCTTTATGGGGAAAGAGCCATTAATGCGAAGATCTTACCCTGGAACTTTATGCTAGTGTTGTATTCATGGATCAATCAGTCAACCAATCAATGAAGATATAAAGGAAGAAAAACGTGCCTGGACCAATGATGAGTACCATGGGGTATCTGAAACAGGAGTTTTGATTAAACCCATATGCAACTCTGAGGTCCATTACAAAGAGACACATAGTTATTTCCCCTCTGCGGGAAAGGAGCACATGTTACCTTTTGTGGTTCTTGGAGATGGATTGTATTTTATTATTATTATTATTTATTTATATGTTTTTTTAGAATTTTTTTTCAAGTCTTTTTTTTTTTTTTTTTCAACGTTTATTTATTTTTGGGACAGACAGAGACAGAGCATGAACAGGGGAGGAGCAGAGAGAGAGGGAGACACAGAATCGGAAGCAGGCTCCAGGCTCTGAGCCATCAGCCCAGAGCCCGACGCGGGGCTCGAACTCACGGACCGCGAGATCGTGACCTGGCTGAAGTCGGACGCTTAACCGACTGCGCCACCCAGGCGCCCCTATTATTATTATTATTTAAAAAAAATTTTAACATTTATTTACTTTTGAGAGAGAGAGAGAGAGAGAGAGAGAGAGAAACAGAGTGCAAGTGGGGAGGGGCAGAGAGAGAGGGAGACACAGAATCCTAAGCAGCCTCCAGGCTCCGAGCTGTCAGCACAGAGCCCGACGTGGGGCTCAAACCCACAAACCGTGAGATCATGACGTGAGCTGAAGTTGGACGCTTAACCGACTGAGCCACCCGGGCGCCCTGGATTGTATTTTTTTTTTTTTTTTATAGAATCGATTCACAAATAAATAAAATGTATCAATGAATGAAAAAAGAGGAAATTTATACGCTTATTAAGGGAAGTAATGCAACATGGGGTAGTCATATGAAAATTTGAAACTCCGACTTCCAAGAAATGGTCATGAAAGGAGTATATGGTCACTTGTACATAATACTCAACAATGTTTGCTGGTTGCTCAAGGGTTGCGGAGGGATTCTTTTATTAAGGAAATGGCAACACACTGACTCTATAATAACCACACAATTGAGAGCCAAGCAGAGGCCAGCGATGAGAATGATTTATATGACAACACTCATCATTACTCTTTTTTAAACTGATTTTCATTAAAACAATAAAAAAGAAGCAAGTATGTTATTGACAGTGGTGACTGTGACCTAAATTTGGCTCAGTCTTCTTGTCCAGTGGATCTGATCACAGATACCTGTGATTTTGTGTAACAGCAAGACGGTGTAATTTTATGTCTCGATCTAGTTTTTAAAAGTCAGCAGACTGTGGACCAATTAGGAACGTGTGTTTTAATACGAGGATACCGATTCATCTTAGTTTGCCAATGACAAATATTCTAGGAACAATTTTAGGCTCTTCCATTTTTTGCAAGGTGCATCTGGACCTTTCCAAGTTGTGGTAATTTGGTTCCGGGCTGGTGTTTGACCATTCTGAGTTTCCGTTAGAAAAATGGTATTGTTATTCCCTGAATAATAAAATAAACCAGTGAGTGAATCCATGAATCTCCATAAGTGCATGTAGTGGAGGACTGGGAGATTGTGCCAGGAAACAAATATGTTAAATTCTACACAGCCAAGTCCAATAAAAAGATGATCGCGGCTTTCCCTATGTAGGTAGCAAAGAAAGTCAGATGTCTCTGATTGTTAATAGTTTTTATTTCGTGTTGAGCGATGAATTCAATAGTATTCCTATCAACTAGTAGAAGCTTAACTCAGTAAGAGTACCACCCTTGAGAAATTGGTAAGAATGTGATATGAAGTAGGGCTTCTGATTAACGGTTCCTCTTGGCACATTTCAATTTAAAAAAGCGCACTCTGTCTTCATTGTTTTTACAGATTGGCTTCCCTCCCCCCTTTTTCCTTTGTTCATAGAATGAACACACAGCTGATTTAATCGTTCTATGATCGTGAAGACATGGCTGTGAATTCTGGGACTGAGAAACATAAAGACCGAGGTAAGTAAATATCAGTGTTTGCGTTTAAGGCTTAGATGGGGTTTATTTATGGGAGCCCACTCAATTATTTCAATAAAGTAAATAGTTAAACAGTGTAGGAAATTCAGGCATGCCAGTCATGAGCCCCAAGTCTAGAATGTGTCACAAAGTAAAATTTATGATTACTTTGATTCATCCCAACTAAGAGCCGTTGCTGAAGTGATGGGGGGCCTCTCACACATTCTCAAAGCAGTCTGCCTTCTCAACTCATGTCCCATTTGCCTAAAACATACCTTCACTGGGGAAGATGTTAGCTGTTAACTCTCTGAGGCTGGAGCACCCCGAAAGATGGCAGATGTCAGTTTTGTCAGTTGTGGGTTAAGATGACAGGTCTGTGGGTGTTGATGACACTAGCTTTACTGTATGGGCAAGTCAAGGGAGAAAGGAGAAGGTGGTCACCAGTCCCTAAGTAAGGGACTGATATGAAGGGAGCGTCCTGACTAATCCCTGTGTGCAAAACAGAGGTTCACTATGAAAAGCGAGTGACCGTTCGCTTTCCATGAATGGGGGCGGTGAGCAGATCTCGGTTGGATGTAAGCCTTTTGTTCTCAGTGTTGTGTCATTAAAGGGTATTGAGTGTGTAATTCGGATTCATGAAGCTATGAATGAATCCTTGCAAGAAGGCATAAATGAACGAAGAACTCGGAAGCTGTGCCCAGATCAATGATGAGTGTCGGTGGAGTTACCTGAATCAACACCTTTGATAAAGTCCTCTGTGTAGCTTTGAGGTCCGTTACAGGAAAAGAACCAGTCAATCTCCTCTGTAGAAATTAGCTAATAGTGGAAGTTAGGAAAATTCAATAAGCTTGCCCCAGGCTTTTGTGGTTCATGGATACGGATTATGTTATTTCAAGTGAATCAATGCATGAGTAAAGAAAGAAATGAATACATGAGATGCTAAAAGCCTCCTCATGGAGCAATTAGCAGAGTGCAGCAAACGCTGTTAATATCGAAACGATTCTGAAGGAAAACAGCAAGGCTCACGCGGTAATCCTCTTTTATATGGAACATACTAGTATCTGCAGTTAAGACCCAGTGTCTTGAGTGTCTGTAGTTTGCTGGGGAGTTTTTAAGCTAAGAAAAGGGGAAGTGTTTGCATCAGTCAGTAATCTATGAGATAACCGTCTCTTAACCGGCGTTGACACAGGTGGAGATTTGTAATCGTTATAGCTCTTAATCTTGGGCTAGGTGTTGGACTTGATCGTGTTTATTGTATCATTTATAAGTAAGAATTCCATACGGTTTAATAAAGAATAGGATGCTGGAGCCAAAGTTTATTGCTATCTAGCTCTGCCTGATGAACAGCCATTAAACATTTTTTTGAATGTAGCCTTAGTCGGCTTTTTCTTACCCAGAGTGAACAACAGCATAGCTGACTCAGTCATTTAGTAAGGAGTTATTGTAGTGAACCAGGAGCATGAAGAATAATTTAAGTAAGTCCCTTAGTTTACATTCTTTGTTTGGATGGGTTGTTCACGGATGTCACCTGAAGAGTTTCGAAGCAAATCATTGTGCACCACACACACACAAATAGATAAAACACTCCTAAGTATGGATCAATGATGGGAATGTAGTATAGACCCAAAATTATGTGTAATCTAAATCAGCACCGCAGAGGTAATTTTAGAAGAAAATATAATGTTATTTAATTTGTTTTCAGAGCAGTTTCATATTATTTCTTTCTTTACGTTTATTAGCTCTGCAGGAGAAAAGCCTAAAATTCAAGGATCTTGTTTTTGGGATTTTGTGATTGGGTTATTATTATTTGTGAATCAGAAAATGAATCAATAAACAAAAAAAATTTTCCTAGCATGGACCAGTGATGAATGTCATGGGGTTTCTGAAACAAGAATTTTGATTAAACCCATCTGCAACTCTGAGGTCCATTACAAAGGAACACCTTATTATTCTCTTCGTGGGAAATAAAAGCCTTCAGCATCTCATTCGTGGGCTTTTGTGGTTTGGGGTATGAATTGCATTATTATAATACAATTAGCCCATGAATAAAGAAATACATCAATGAATAAAGAATAAGAAGGATATGCATGCACTACTTTTAGGGCACACAATGAAACAGAGATCATTATTACAACAATTTTGAGATTCTTAGCCCTAATAAATTAGCAGTTAAGGCTTTTATCACTTTGGTGAGGGGCATATGGTCAACTGTGCCTAAGAGTCAATGGTTTGTTCTGTGTCGAGGCACATTGCGAATTGATCATTCTATTAAGGAGAGGAAAATACGTTTACATAAAGAGTTGATTGAATAAACTATCTCATTGAGAGAGAGAGCATGGTGATACTGTTTCATACGGCCACACTCATGATTAATGCAGTCTTCTTAGGCAGTTTTGTGTAAGCAAACAAACACTAAAGAATCAGTTCGGTATTCTTCCGGGTAATGACATAAGGACAAATGTAAATATTATTCAAGGTACTTCTCCAGTGTGGGTGGGCTGACACATATTGAAGTATAATTATAAGTGAACAAATGCATATGCATTTAGATCTCAGTGTTTTTTTAAGTCAGCCAACAATACATTAAAGGAAAGCATGCAGTTGTATTTAAAGATCATGATGTGTCATGTTTTACCCAACTCGTATCCATAGGAAGGAAAAGAGTTCTAAGCCTTTCTGCTGGTGCATGTAGACATTTGTAAATAGTGAGCATTTTGCTTCTGTTTTGATGGTTGTTTAATTTTGGGGATTCTTTTAGAAAAATGAAGGGATGATCTTACTATCCCATGAGTAATTAAATAGGATAATTAGTGAGTGAATTAATAAATATATTAAGTAGGGTCAGATTTGGATCACTGGTGAGATTGTGCCCTGAATGGAATCTCCCAGGTATCCAGTGCTGCACAAATAAATTTCTTTCTTTTTTTTTCTGGAATAAAGTTTTTAAATATGCAATTTATTGTCAAATTGGTTTCCATACAACACCCAGTGCTCATCCCAACAGGTGCCCTCCTCAATGCGCATCCCCCACCCCCCATGAACCCTCAGTTTATTCTCAGTTTTTAAGAGTCTCTTATGGTTTGGCTCCCTCCCTCTCTAACTTTCTTTTTTCCTTCCCCATCCCCCATGGTCTTCTGTTAAGTTTCTCAGGATCCACATAAGAGTGAAACCATATGGTATCTGTTTTTCTCTGTATGGCTTATTTCACTCAGCATGACACTCTCCAGTTCCATCCACGTTGCGACAAAGGCCATATTTCATTCTTTCTCGTTGCCAAGTAGTATTCCATTGTGTACATAAACCACATCTTCTTTATCCATTCATCAGTTGATGGACATTTAGGCTCTTTCCATAATCTGGCTATTGTTGAAAGTGCTGCTATAAACATTGGGGTACAAGTGCCCCTATGCATCAGCACTCCTGTATCCCTTGGGTAAATTCCTAGCAGTGCTATTGCTGGGTCATAAGGTAGATCTATTTTTAATTTTTTGAGGAACCTCCACAGTGTTTTCCAGAGCGGCTGCACCAGTTTGCATTCCCACCAACAGTGCAAGAGGGTTCCCGTTTCTCCACATCCTCTCCAGCATCTATGGTCTCCTGATTTGTTCATTGTAGCCACTCTGACTGGCATGAGGTGATACCTGAGTGTGGTTTTGATTTGTATTTCCCTGATGAGGAGTGACATTGAGCATCTTTTCATGTGCCTGTTGGCCATCTGGGTGTCTTCTTTAGAGAAGTGTCTGCTCATGTGTTCTGCCCATTTCTTCACTGGATTATTTATAAATTTCAACAAAAAAGATGATCTTGGCTCTTACCTACATGGGTGGCAAGTACAGACAGATATTCCTGATAATTTTTTTTCTGTTTACTGCTAGGTTCAGTGGTGGTCATTATATTATTTAAAATAAAAAAATTCCACAAATTAGTAAATATTAAGTAGAGCTCTGTCTTTCCAATGTTTAGGAAAGTATGCAAACTCAGGTTTATGGTTACTTGATTTTTGATCATTTAGGATAGTTAAATGTAGACTGATTCTTTTTAAAGTTTGCTTTTTACTCCTCAGAATGAACACACTCTACCAGATTTGATTATTATCTCATGGTGAAGATCTTGCCTTTTACCTCTTTGGGAAAGACAGAAGAGATAAGTGTAAGCAATAATCAATGTTCATGTACTGCTTGCGGGGCTTAGTCACGGGTATTCATTGAGATGTTTGGAAAGAGTAAGTGGCCATATACATGGACAATTCAAAGGTGATCTTGCATTGACCGAAGACTAAAATGTGTTTATGAATTCAGAATTACGATTAATCCATTCCAGCCATTACTGAATTCATTAGGACAAAGGATGAAAGGCATGTTAGCAATTTTCAAAACATTTTAATATTCCATTTCATTTTTGTTCTACGGTGGATTCAAACACTTCTCCACTGGTTGATATTATTATTGACTGTGAACCCGGCAAGGGCGGGGAACCATAGGAAAATGGAAAATGTTGCCTTTTCCTTAGTTGTGGTACAGAATGGCAGTTCACTGTACCATCTTTGAAGTATGGATGTTAGATGAAAGAGGCCCAAGCAGGGACCAATGGACTAATGGAATTAGGTCCCTTGGACTAATTCCAATGACTAATGGAATTAGGATGATGCCAAGAAATGGATTGATTCACATTGGCAATGCTGCGGTGCATGGCACAAGGAGAACTAGTCTTGTAGCTCTGTAGGAAGTAAACTTTCATGGACTTCATCTCTTCAAGGATGTTGGTCTTATTTTCCTAACTCTTGCACGTTGACCATATTATTAATGAGTCAAGGAATAAGTCAAGAACAATATATTAAGTGAAGGCACAGAATACCAAGTCTGGATCAATGATGAGTGTGCGTGGGGCATCTGAATAAAATTTTTGATTAAACCCAGTCTGTAACTCTGAGGTCCATTGCATCTATGGGAAATGTGCTTATAGAGGAAGTTAGAAATAGTCAAGAATCGTGTTCTTGATTTTTTTTGTTGTTGTTCACAGATAGGGATTGTATTATTATAAGTTAATCGATGGATGAATGAGTAAAGTTTAAGTGAAGAGATGGGTTGTACCTTATTTAATTATGAGAGGAGCTAATGAACCAAGGATTACTGTTAATATAACTTTTTGGAATTTTGAGTTAAAATAAAATGGTATAAGGCTGCTCCTCCTTTGGGAATGTATATATAGATATTTGTGAACATCAGTGTTGTTGTTCTGAAGTGGCAGTGAGTTGGTGGCCTATCTCATTTTAAAAAGGGACAAAAAACTCATATGATTACATAGCAATCAGCAATACGTAATATAATACATGTATTCCACTGTAATAGAGCAAATCATGATAAACCCATTAGTGTAAAATGAGTTTTAATAAGCAATAATTTAATACAATCAATAATAAAAAATAAAAGACATTATTCAATAACTGTTGAAACTTAGAAAAGGTCTAAGCATGAACACCAAGAAGGTGAATATAGTAATTGTGTTCATTGATTTTTATTTAAAAAAAAGTAAATGTGTTTTGTTGATGATTTCTGTGAGTGAAAAGCCAATGGATACATTTAGTATCACTCAGCCTTCTTGGGAAGTATCCTTAGGGCTCACCATTATCGGTGCTATTATTATTAGTGAGTAAAAGAATGATTTTATATCACCATCTGTTATCTAAAAGAACATAAATCATAGGTCAGTGAGGAGCATATATAATGTATAAAGGAGCATGACTAACTCTGTTTTACCCTCTTCAAGTCCATGGGCCCCTCCTTCTTTGGGGAAGGATCATATAAACCCACTCTCTAAAGTACATCTTGCTGTCAACACTTAAATCCAAATTAATGAAAAATAAAAACTCAGTTCCTCAGCAACGCTAGTCACATTTCAAGCCCTATGTGACCAGTGGCTACCACACTGAGTAGTGCTAATAGAGAATGTTTTGATCACTGCAGCAAGTTGTACCAGTGCAGACAGTGCTGAGATAGAAAGTTGTATGTAGTAGTATTTAGTTTTGGGGAGTTGATGGCTCTACCACTTTGTGTTTTTTGTAGGCAAAAAAAGAGTGTCTAATTAAATTATCCTTAGAGTTATGTAAAAAGTGAGTACATAGATTAATCGAAAAACACAAGAATTAAAGTACAGTACGGCTCATTGGTCAGATCGTTTCATGAAAGAAGAATTTAAATTCAACCCATTTTGCTAACGTTTTCTCACTGAATGACTCTGTGGACTTTTTACTATTTGGTAGGTTATATAGACAGATATCCATAATAGTTATAGTTCTTTTAGTGTTGGGCAGAAGATTATAAAAGGTCTTCATTGTATTAATTCCTACCAAAAATTGAATAAGTCAGTAGGGGCAAAGGATGATCTTGTTGTATTGATGAAAATGTGGCACAAACCAATATTTATGATTAATCTACTAATGCAGAACCAATTTCTATTTAAAAATCTAAATGTATACTTTTTATTCTTTAAAAAAATCTATCTTATCCTCCTGAACGAATACTCCACATTGGATTCAGCCATTGTCCAATGAAGAAGCTCTTGACTGTTACTTCTGTGGGTAAGGGGCAAATAACAATCAAAGTTTGTGCTTGGTTTGTATGGTTTGTTCACGTGTGGTCACTAAGGTAGTTGAATAGAACAAAAGGCTATACACACGAAAAGAAAATCTGAGAACACCAAGTAAGGACCAATGGTGGGAATGTGTTCTGGGCCAAGGAGTAGAAGTAACCCATTTCAGCACAACTGAGATGCATTTTTTGTTTTTAAAGATGGAAGGCATGTACTTGATTTTTGGAACTGTTTGCTATTCCGTATTGTTTCTAAACACAGTTGATTTAAGCGTTACCATTTTGAGAGAGATCCAGGTTATATTAACTGTTTAGAAGAAGGAAGCTATCAGAAGGTGGAGCATATTGTGTGTGTTCTAGAAAAACCATTGTGGTTTTTTGTTGTTAATTACACCGCGCTTAAAATTGGACAAATTAAAACATGGCCCAATCCTGGGACATTTTTAATGATGGTATTGATACAAAGCAAGGTTCACACTAAGATCTAGGCTAAAAGCTCTGTGGGAAATTGGTCTAGAGACCGATCATAGTACTAGCAACTATCTTGTTCCAGGAGTTGG
This sequence comes from Herpailurus yagouaroundi, assembly GCF_014898765.1. NCBI lineage: Eukaryota > Metazoa > Chordata > Mammalia > Carnivora > Felidae > Herpailurus > Herpailurus yagouaroundi. The sequence continues at coordinate 72,440,849 of NW_024412396.1, forward strand.
TAATTCCTGGGAAAATGAAGATAGAAATGAATGAAGAAAAAGAGTGCCAAGTCTGGACCAATGATGAGATTGGAGGGTGTCTGAATCAAAAACTTTGATTAAAGCCATCTGTGACTCTGAGGTCCATTATTTAAAAGTGGCCTCATATTTTCCTCTATGGAAATGAGCTTAGAGCAGAATTTCTGAATGTTTCAAATACCTTGATCATGGGTATACACACTTTATGGGAATAGCTTGAATTCTTGTAAGTAAATCATGAGTGAATACATGAAGAAATATATAAATGAGTAAATATAAAGAAACCTGGGTATAGGCCAATTATGAGAGTAGGTAATGAAACTGGGATTATTACACGTTTCTGAGGCATTGAATTCCAGTGAAATCTATTTGTAAGGGCTGTTGCCCCCTTTTTTGGAAGGAGTGGGTAGACAGATGCATGTAAGATTCAGCATCTTTGTTTGATATAGGTGGTTGCCTGCTGGTTGGTTGTTTGTATTTAGAAAAGGAAAAATTGCATACATAAATAATTCATTAAATGTTTAATTGGAAAAAGAATGAGCATAGTTCATATTAGAATGTGCCTTATGAACAGAGTTATTATTAATGTACCTCTGTTCATTGAGTTTTATTAAAAACAAGGAAAAAGATCTCATGTTTAAAGTTCTGTGGCTAATGTAGTAGACCTGTAGAGACAAAACAATGCTATTCAGATTTCCTGTCTAATATTAGTTAATTTCCAGATATTGATGAATTGTTACATTTGAGTGGATTAAATGCTAATCACAGTTTTTAAAAGGGGGCAAAATGTGGCCCAGTAAGAAGCAAAAATAATCCTTATCTATACTTCTGATCCTCTGTTCCTAACTTGGTTATGGGCATGTAGTCACTTGTACATGAAGAGCATTTCTATTCTGGGTTGTTCATGGATTTACTATTTTGTTTGTGTGTGTGTGTATAGGTGTGTATGTTAGTATACTTGAATGTATGATCAACTATTCCACAAGGCACTCCATAAATGAATAAATAAAACAATGAACAATTGAATTAACATATGAGTAGGGTGAAAGCATAGATCTTGGTGACAATATGCCATGAGTCACAAATTTAATGTCATCTATTTCTACACAAATTGAGTTCTTCAAAAGGATTGTCTAGGCTCTTGCCTATATGGATAAGGGGTGTGTAGACAAATATGTGCAATAGTTTTTATTTTTATGTGATGAACTCAACAGTGTTCATTGTATTATTTAAAATTTATAGTTAAATAAGCAAATTAAAAAAGGAGTGATGTTCTTGGATCAGTGATGACAGTGAGAAGTGAATCAGCTTCCTGATTAATTTTGTACCACACAACTGTTGTCCTTTAAATCAATCTAAATCTGGACTGTTCATTCTTTCGAATATTGACACTTGACTCCAGAATGGAGACCATGGCTGATTTAACCAGTCTCTACTGATGAAGATCTTGGCTGTTATCTTTCTGGGTAAGGAACCTAATGACTAAAGTAAAGAAGAGGCAAAAGATCTTGTCAATTGGGGTGAATTTTTCATTAGTGTTCACTGAATTATTTAAATGAAGTCATAGAGAAATCAGTGATATGAATGTGCTATGAAGCAAAGATTATGATTAACCTGATTCAGTACAATTGGGGTTAAAAATAAGACAGAAGACATTTTATTCATTTTCAAAGTAGATTAATAATCCATCTTATTTTTGCACTGCGTCTGGCTTCAACTTGTATCCAGTACTAAAATCTACGACTGCACTGTTGAACGTGGTTGTCCCTAGCCACATGTGGCTATTTAAATCTAAAATAATTAAAGTCCAGTGAATTTTAAATTCAGCTCTTCAGTTGCACTAGCCCCATTTCAAGTACCCAGTAGCTACATGTGGCTTATAGTGACCATATTAGAGAATGCAATATAGCGTATTCGTATTCTGATGCAAAGTGTTATTGGCTAGCTCCTTGGTGAAGGAGTACACAGAAAGATGGCAGACGGTTGGAATAAGATGCAAGGATGTTAATTAACCCATACATACCTCACTGAGGGCCACTACTAAGGATATTTTTAGTTTATTGGAAAAGAGTCTGTAAATAGACCTTGGTCATATCCAAGGATCTTGTTCTTGTTTTTTTTTTTTTTTTTTTTTTTGAAGTCATGGACATTGATTTTATTACTGTTGATGAATCACTGTTGATGGATCAATGAATGGATCCATAAACAGAGGTATAAATGAAGAAAAAAATGGATCAATGATGAGTACCCTGGGGTGTCTGAAATCAAGGATTTTGATTAAACCCTATAACTCTGAGGTCCATTACAAGAAGATTCCTCTCTTTGGTCTCTATGGGAAATGAGTTTATTCTAGGAGTTAAAAATACTCAGGAGTTTGCTCTTGGGCTTTTAAGTATTGTATTTTCAGTAAATCAATGCATGAATAAATCAAGAAACAAATAAATGAATAAAGACAAAATGGGTTATTTCTGGTCCAAATAGGAGAGTATGTAATGTAATATATATAATATAAAAATCAATGTTAATAAATATCTGGAGCACTGCGTTCCAGTAAAATAAATGGATTAAAGCTGACCCTTTTGGGTAAAGAGAATTTAGATAAATGGATGTAAGAACCCATGTTGTTTTGCTGGATTGGGTTGTTGTTTTTTTGTTTTACTAAAAGAGCAAAACATGTACTTAAAATTAATTATCAATTAAATAACTACGTAATTGAAAGAGGGCTTACACATGGACTTTTGTTGAGAATGTGTCACATGGCCAGTTACAATTAATCCAACGATCTTCACTATGTTTTTAATTAAAAAAAAAAAAAAACAGGAAAAAATCATCTGATCTTTTTCTGTGCCTAAGGAGCATATGGACAGGCATTAATATTGTCTTGTTTCTGTGGATTCACAAATATTAATGATATTATTAAAAATGAATAAAAGAACAAGTAAATGTATTAATCAATTATTTGAAAGAAGACAAAGCATGGACCATGAGGAGCATGTGTTCTGGAACAAGGAGAGTGATTAATCCAGTTCTACCAAACTGCTCTCCAGATAAAGAAAATAAGACTTATGCTCTTAGATTTTGGGAATGGTGAATATGCTTAGATTGACTTTCTTTTTGTGGCTTGGTGCAATTTCTTTAAAACAGCACAAGATAAGTGACTTCATATGTGACTATGTTAATACATACCTATAGAAAGGTGGGACAAGCGTGGGCAATTGCTGAGAATGTGCCTGAATCTAGGATTCAGATTAATATAGTTCTTTCCAAGCAAGATTCGTTTAGAAGAAAGATATAGCTCTTGCCTGGCTGAGGAGGGGGCGTATAAACAGATAGGAATGGTTGTCGTGGTTCTTATTATTTTTAACTGGTGTTGGTTTCCAAGGCATTCATTATATCAGTTAAATTTAATGCTTGAATCAATCAAGCAATAAATATGCTATTCAGAGTTTTAATACATAATGAGCACTAAGGTTTATTTCTAATCATTTATTGTTGACTTGAACGCGATTAAAATATTGGAATCTAGACTGTTCTATATCTATCGGTCCACCTATCATCTACATAATTGAACCTTTTTTTTTCATATTTGCTTTATACTCTACAGAATGGATGAACGATGAATCAATTATGGAGTATAGAAACATGTAAGTAACAGTCAAGGTAATTGCTTTTGGCTTGGTGGTTTGTCATGGGTGTTAACTCCGTTATTGAAAGGGAATAAATGGCTACATATACTAATAAAATGAATGAAGGTCATGTGTGGGCCAGTTGAGCACATCTGTGGTCAATTAAGGAGAAGAAAGCAAAACGATTTTATTCATTTTCACAGTTAATTATTCAATTAATGAATGGAAAACGTATTATTCGATTTGGATTTTGAGTCACAGTTGATTTAAAACTCCCTTTATTTACAGAGGTGTAGTTTGGTCACAGTGAAATAGTAAAATGGGGTGAATATGAAGTATCATATTAATCTATACAGGAAACATTGTGGACAACTAGTGAAAGATACATATCAGGGAGGTCGGGGGGGATGTAATTCTGTACAGAAATGTTAGAGATATCCAAGGATCTTGTCTCAAGTTTACATGACCTTTAGGCATTTTATTATTATTAGGGAATTGATGAATTAATCACTTAGACATGTACATATGGCTGAACATAGTGAAGGCCAATCCTGGACCAATGATGATGATTGGTGGAGTATGAGTCCTGGATGGTGGATACTAAGAAACTGGAACTCTGAGGTCCAGCACGATACGAAATCTGGTCTATACCTTCTATTGGAAATGATCCAATGGACAGATGCTAAGAATATTTAAGGTTCTTGTTCTCAGTTTGTGTGTTCATGGAATTTGATTCTATTATTGTGAAGGGATCAACAAAAAGAATCAAACAAGTCCATAAATAAAGCAAGAAAGTGAAGCCTTGTCCAGTTATGAAAATATATGGCAACGTCAGAAATAATATTTATATATTGAAAACACTGAATTCCATTAGGAAGTAAACGTCCTAAAGGTATTATCTCTTTGGCTAAGGTTAATATATGTACGGTGTAAATAATAGCCCATTTTCTTGTTTGGTCAGGGCCTTGTTCAATGTTGTTTGTTATCTCAAGAAAAAAAGCATCACAGTTTAATACATATCTAAATGACAAGTTAAATGCAAGGAGGCATGTAAGGATAATGGATGGAGAGAATATTTCAGTCTTTTTATCATCTGTTTTTGTACTCTCAGAATGGATGTGCCAGGCCAGTTGAAGCATCTCCATGGTCATGAGCTGTTTGTTGCCTAGGAGCATAGAGACCAGTGTGAGTATCGTCAAATCTTGGTCTTGGTCTGAGAGGTTTTTAAAGGTCCAAGAAGGCCAACCATGGACTAGTGTAAATACGGCATTGCCATGAGCAGTGTGTTGACGATGGCAAAATTCAGAATGATTAATGAGAGATATCATCAATGTGTTAAATGATCCTGTAGGTAGATATTACAGATACTTAAGACTGTTATTCTTAAGGTTTTGTGATTCAGAGTTATTTACTTAATTATTAATGAAATGAGGAATTAATCAATAAGCAAATGTGGAAACGAGTGGAGAAGAAGAGGGCCAGTTCTGGACCAATGATGACCACTGGTGGCGTATGAATCATGGATGATGAATATTACGTGTCTGAAACTCTGAGGTCCAACCAATAAGAAATATAGTGTGTTCCTTCTGTTGGAAATAATTCCGTGGACAGATGTAAGGAGTACACAGGATTTTGTTCTTTTCCTACATGTACATAGTTTTGATTTCATATTTATAAGTGGATCAATGATAGAACCATAAAGAAATATATAAATCAGTAAATATAAAAAGAAGAAGCATTGTTAAACTCCAAAAAAAAATGTGGTGAGGCAAGAAATACTATTAATCTGAATTGAAATCACAGAAGTCCATTAAGAATTAATGGACCAACTGTGTTATCTCTGTGCAGGGATCATACAGGCACTGATTAATCATGGTCACTTTTGTTGCTACAGACCAGTCTCATGGGTGAGGTTGTTCATTTTGTTAAGGGGAGAATGTGTAAATATTATGAAAAAATAATAATCAAATGAATGAGTGAATGAAGTGTGAAAGCAAGGCTGAATGGAGAGACTGTCTCAATTTTTAAAATCATTTCTCCTGCTTTGTACTCCTCAGAATGGATGCAGTTAAGCTGATTCTCTGTGGTTGCCTCCATTGTCAGGAACACAGACACTAATGTGAGTAATGGTTACAGGGGTTTTAGTTTGAATGGTTACTTTTTAAAAAGTGCCTTAATAAGATGTATTTTGTACGAGCAGAGAAAGCCAACTGAGGCCCAATGATATTGGGTATATATATGCTATTATATGAGACAATGTGTTGATAAACCATGTATGACACATTGAAGATAATTAATATAAGAAATATACTGATGTGGTAAGTGATTGTATGGGCGGATGGAAGGACATTTGATAGTATAAGGCGGATGGAAGGGACATTTAGTTCTTTTTATTTATTTTTTTAATTCATAGGTATCTGTTTTATTATCACCAGGGAATTGGTAAATTAGTTAATAAATATTGATGGCAATGAAGAAAAAGAGGCCCAAGCTTGGATCGATGATGAGGCTGGTGCCGTATGAATCACGCATGATGAATGATACGTGTCTGGAACTCTGAGGTCCAACACATAGGGAAATCTAGTCTACTGCCTCGTTTGTTAATGATCCTATAGGCAGATGTTAAGAATATACAAGCATCATGTTCTTGGCCTCTGTGCACACGGATTCTGGTTCTGTTATTATTATTGGCTATATTAAAATTATAACTAGCCAATAAACAAATAGAAATAAATATGAATAAGCAAAACATTGGCGAATTATGAAAATGTGTCACGAAGGAAGAGAATCTATTAATATATGTTGAAAACACTGAGCTGCTTAAGAAGACATGGTTCAAAGGTGTTACTTCTTTGGCTAATGATGATACAGGAAGTACAAGTAACCATCATTGTCCCTGTTCTGGCTCAGTGGCAAATTTGACGTTCGCCTTTTTTTTTTTTTTTTAATGTTTATTTATTTTTGAGAGACAGAGTGTGAGTGGGGGAGGGGCAGAGAGACAGGGAGACACAGAATCCGAAGCAGGATCCAGGCTCCGAGCCATCAGAGCCCACGCGGAGCTTGAACTCACGAGTGTGAGATCATGACCTGAGCCGAAGTCGGCCGCCCAACTGACTGAGCCACCCCAGGCACCCCCGATATTCACTTTCTTAAGAGAAATATTAATACATATTACCACCAAATAATTAATACCTAAATTACTCACTAAATAAGAGGTTAAATGCAAGGATTGCATAGAGAGGTGGAGAGATTGTGTCTCAGTTTTTTGTTTTGTTTTGTTTTTTTTGGTTTATTTTTCTGTTCTGTCTGCTTTGTACTTCTCAGAGTGGGCACATCAAGGTGATGAAAGCCATCTGCCATGGTTACAGGCTCTATATGTAGGAGATGGAGACCAGCGTGAGTATAAAGTTCTTATCTTATTTTTGCTGATTTGTTTAGCATGTTGACTGTAATATTAAAAATATTTAAATATATAAAAAAAGCCAGCCCCATGATAAATATGAAATTGACATGAGACATTATATTGATTAACCAGTGTTTGCAACATGGTAGATGATTGATAAAATATATATTCAAGGAGGTGGCAGTGATTCTATGGACAGATGTTAGGGATACTTGGGGGTCTTATTTTCAAGTGTTTTTGATTCATAGATATTTTATAGTTATGGATTTATTGATAATCACTGATAAATGTAGAAGTGACTGAAGAAAAAGAGTGCCAGTTCTGGACCAATGATGACCACTGGTGGCGTAGGAGTCATGGATGATGAATACTACGTGTCGGGAACTCTGAGGTCCAACAAAATAAGAAATCTAGTCTCTTTTCTCTGTTGCAAGTGACCATATCGACAGGTGTTAGTAACAGACAAGGATCATGTTCTTGTTCCTTGTATTCATGGATTTTAATTCTTTTAGTATAGAGAAGTGAAAGAATCAATAATCAAATACAAATAAACATGAATAAGGAAAGGATTGTAAAATATGTAACTTAAGAAATACCTAAGTGGTTGAGTAAATGAAACGTGGAATGCAAAGCCAAAGAAAATAAGGTCTAAGGGTTTTTTTTTTTGTTGTTTTTTTTTTAATATCACCTTCTGTGTTTTGCACTTCTCAGAGTGGATGCCCTGGAGCTAATTTAAGGATTCTTCCATGGTCACAAGGCGTCTGCTTGTCTCTGTGTGTTTGGTGTATAGAAATGTGAGTTTTTATGGGTATATACTTTGTATTTGAAAGTTATGAAATATAATAAAAGAAAGCCACCCATGGTCCATTGATAAATATGGAATTGATATTGCATTGCATTATATTGATTAATCCCCATATGAAACTTTGAGGGTGATTAATCAAGAACATATATTGATATAGTAAATGATTGTATGGACAGATAGGACTATTCAAGGCCTGTAGTCTAGGGTGTTTTTTTTTTTTCTTTTTTTTTACTTATAGGTATTTATTTTATTATTTATTACTTGATGAATTAATTAATAAAAAAAGGTAGATAAACATGGAAAAAAAGGCCAAGGGTGGACCAATGATGATGGCTGGTGGCGTATGACTCATGGTTGATGATTACGTGTCTGGAACTCTGAGGTCCAGCGTAAAACGAAATCTAGTTGATTATCTCTGTTGGAAATGATCCTATAGACAATTTTAGGATTTCACAAAGATCTTGTTTGGGGGTCCTTATGTTCATGAATTTTGATTCTATTGTAGTAAGTGAATCAACAAAAAGATCAATATAGAAATATATATAAAAGAAGATGAAGGGGTGAAGCATTGTACAGTTATGAAAAATGTAGTAAGACAAGAATAAGAGAGAAATAGTTCAAGGTGTTACCTCTAGATAACGATGTTATAGATAATATAAACAATGGCCAATATTCTTGTTCTGGGTTAATGGAAAGCTCAATGTTTTTCTCGATAAAAAGTAAAATGCATATTACCCCAAATTAATATACAGCTTAATTACCGGGTGATGAAATGTAGACACAAGGATCAATAGAGAAAATGTATCAATCATGTTATTATCTACTCTGCTTTCTACTTTTTAGAATGGACACATCCAAGGTGGTTTAAATAGTATGCCTGTAGGAACATGGAAACCAACGTGAGTAATAGTCAATGTTTTCATCTCACTTTGGGTGGTTTCTTTAGGGTATTCTCTGTAATATTTAAAAAAAAGTATTCAATATAAGAGAAAAGACCAGTCATGACCCAGTCATGAAATTGGAAATTTATGAAACATGATGATGAATCTACTTGTACAACAATGAGGATGAATAATGGGAGGCATTTTAACGAGGCAATGATTCTAAAGAAAAATGATAGGGATACCGAAGGCCCTTGTCCTTGGGCTTTTGTGATTCATAGTTAGTTACTTAATTACCGTAGTGAACTGATGAGTTAATTTTTAAAAAATGTATATGCGAATAAAGAAAAAGAGATCCAAGCGTGGACCAGTGATGACAGCTGGTGGCGTATGAGTCATATACGATGACTGCTACGTGTCTGGAAGTCTGAGGTCCAACACGATTGATGTTAGGAATATACAAGGTTATTGCTCCAGTAACCATGGATTCGCGAATTTCTGTATTATTAATATAAATGAATGGATCAATGATAGAACCAATAAATAAATCTATAACTAAATAAAACCATGGACGCAGTCTTACCAACCAAGGATATATATGTAGTGAGGCAGGAACTACTATTAATGTAAACTGAAGAAACTGATAGAGGTTAAGAGATAAACGGATCAAGGGTGTTACCCCTTTTTCTAAGGATCATAACATTGCATTTATATTTATGTTTGTTATATGTGTATAAATTAGGAAAAGTAATAAATACCTTTATGAATGAGTAAATGAAATGAGGAAAACAGGACCGTTTAGAGAAGTCCTCAATTTCTTTTATCATCTTCTCTGTTCTGTACTCCTCAGAATAGGTACATGCGTGAAGTTGGGTTGAAGCATCTTTCATGGTCACGAGCTCTGTGGTTGCCTTGTCTAATGAGCATAGAGGCCAACGTGAGTAAGAGTTAAAGTTCATGTCTTTGAGAATTTATTTTCAGGTACTCACTGTATTATTAAAAGTGTGAAATATAATAAGAAATGCCAGCCATCATGAATGATAAATGTGGGGTTTATCTGCTGCGTGATAAGTATTAGTCCACATATGGAACTTTGATGGTCATTCACGAAATAGATATATCAATGTGGCAGATGATCCTACAGGCAGATATAGAATATTCATTGCTCTTATCCTTGGGTGTTTGTGAATCACGGCGTTTTAAGAGTTAATATTAGTGAATTCATGAATTGGGCAGTTACCTTATGCAGATGAGAATGAGGAGGAAGGAGGCCCAGATCTGGACCAATGATGATAGTTGGTGGCGTATGAGTCATGGATGATGAATATTACGTGTCTGAAACTCTGAGGTCCAATAAAAAGAAAGATCATCTCTTGCCTCTTTTTGCCATGATATCATAGACAAATATTAGGAAAAGAAAAGAATAATTTTCTTGTTTTGTGTTTATGAGTTTTGATTTTGCTGTACAAAATAGCCCAAAGCGGTAATCAGTATACAAGTATAAATAAGTTGAAATGAAGAGAGTGAAGCAAGTTTGCTCTTAATATACATGGGTGAGGCGATAAAAGCCATTAGCATATACAGAAAACGCTGCAGTTCATTGAGAAAACGTAAGTGGTTTACATGTCTTACTCTTTGGCTAAGAATGATACAGAGACCACGAAGAACAGCCAAAGTTCCTATTCTGTGTTAGTGTTAGACTTGATACTGTTCATTTTTTAAGAGAAAAATAATAAATATGATCCCAATTCACTGTATTCCTAAAGGACTCACTGAATGTAGATAGGATGTGTGGGTCGATAGAGAGTATCTCAGTCTTGTCGTTTTCTGTTCTGCTTTGTATTATTCCTCAGCATGGATGCACTTGAACTCACTTAGGTGTTTGGCCGTGATCGGATTCTCCATGGATGCCCCTTGCGTGTAAGAGGATGGAGACCAACGTGAGTGACAGTCAGATTCTCCTTCTAGTCTAGGTGTTTTGTACAGGATATTCAGTGTCATATTAAAAATTTGAGGAAGTCCAAACACAGCTCAATGGCAAATATGGCATTGTCATGAAACATGTTAACTAATCAATATTGTCCACAATGAGGATCATTAGTCAAATAACTGTAAAGATTCAATAGGCAGATGCTAGGGATACTTAAGGATCTTGTCCTTGAGTTTTGTGATTCCCAGATACTCATTTTATTATTACTAATTGCTTAATAAATTGACATCAAGCAAATGCAGATGAGAATGAAGAAAAGGAGACCTGAGTGTGGACCCATGATGACAGCTGGTGGCGTATGAGTCACATACGATGACTGCTACGTGTCTGGAAGTCTGAGGTCCACCCAACACAAAAATATCTAGTCAGTTTCCTCTGCTCAAAGTGTTCCCATAGATAGATATCAGGGATATACAATGACTTTGTTCTTATTCATGAGTTTCTAGAAATATTATAAAATACACATTTTATAATAAATATACATTTTATGCAAATGTATATATGAATGAATAAAGATGAAGAAGGTTAAGTATTGTTCATTATTAAAACAAGTTGTGGGAGAAATAGTAGTTTTTCTTCAAATATTTATTTATTTATTTATTTATTTATTTATTTATTATTTATGTTTGTTTATTTTGAGAGAGAGAGAGAGAGAGAGAGAGAGAGAGAGAGAGAGAGAGGAAGAGAGGGGGAGAGAAAGAGCACGCATGAGTGAGCAGGGGAGGGACAGAGAGAGAATCCCAGGCAGGTGGGGCCTGATGCAGGGCTTGAACTCATGAATCACGAGATCATGACCTTAGCTGAATTCAGAAGTCAGATGCCCAACCGACTGAGCCACCCAGGTGGCCCTCAAATTTTTATTTATTTATTTAAAAAAATTTTTTTTTTCCAACGTTTTTATTTATTTTTGGGACAGAGAAAGACAGAGCATGAACGGGGGAGGGGCAGAGAGAGAGGGAGACACAGAATCGGAAACAGGCTCCAGGCTCCGAGCCATCAGCCCAGAGCCTGACGCGGGGCTCGAACTCACGGACCGCGAGATCGTGACCTGGCTGAAGTCGGATGCTTAACCGACTGCGCCACCCAGGCGCCCCTCAAATTTTTATTTAAATTCTAGCTAGTTAACATACAGTGTAATATGTTTCAGGAGTAGAATTTAGTGATAGAAATAATACTACTGTAAGAATGGATAATAAATGGATTCAGTGTATTTAATTAATTAATTAATTTATTTAGAGAAAGAGAGAGACAAAGAGAGAGAAAGCACGAGTTGGGGAGGGGCAGACAGAGAGGGAGAGAGCGAATCCCAAGCAGGCTTCACCATGTCAGTGCAGAGCCCGACTCTGGGGCTCGATCTCAGGAATTGTGAGTTCATGACCTGAGCTGAAATCGAGAATCGGATGCTTCACCGACTGAGCCCCTATTTTATATTTTTGACTAAGGATGACGTAGACAGTGATCAGTGATAGTTAATTATGGAGTCATGGGAATAAAAGGAATATAGTCGATGATACCGTAGTAGTTTTGTGCGGTAGCTACACTTGGGGTGAGCACAGTGTGAGATAGAAAGAAATTGGATCATGTGTTCTGCCCCTGAAACAAATGTAAAGTTGTGTGTTAACTATACTCAAATAAAAAACCATTTCAATGCCGTGATGCAGATATACCTTGAAAACATTACGCTAAGTGATAAAAGGCAGACAGAGAGGGTCACGTCGTGCAAGACTCCACTTATATGAAATATCCCAAACACATGAATCCACAGGGAGAGAATAAGGATTGGTGGTTGCCAGGGCCTGAGATCCAGACGAGTAGGGAGAGACTGCTTAACGCATATGGTATTTTATTTTGGAGTCATGAAAGTATTTTGAAACTAGGTAGAGGTGGTTGGTGGTTACACAATATTGTGAAAATACTAAGTGCTGCTGTTTTGTTAACTTTATTTTTTATTATTATTATCATTTTTAAAGAGTATTTATTTTGAGAGAAAAAGAGAGCGTGAGCAAGGGAAGGGCAGAGAGAGGGAGAGAGAGAATCCTGAGCAGGTTCCATGCCGATGGCATGGGGCTCAATCTCATGAACTGTGAGATCTTGACCTGAGCCAAAATCAAGAGTCAGATGCTTAACCACTGAGCCACCCAGGTGCCTCATGGTTTGGTAACTTTAAATAGCTAATTTTACCTAAATTAAGAAGTGAGACCTTTATAAGAAAAGTCGATTATTAAACTGAGAAACTTAGACGTTTGATGATTATTTTATAGAAGGAAAAAGAATGTTACCATACATTGGTAAATAACTAAATGACTACCTATATGAATGGTGGAAAGTGTGGATCAATGGAAAGGATGTCTCAATCTTGTTATCGCCTTTTCTACTTGGTACTATTCAGAATGGAACCCCAGGCTGATTTTAGCTTCTGCTCTGATCAAGATCGACATGTTGCTTCAGTGTTGGAGAGAGACCAAGGTGCGTACTGGTCAAAGAAGTCATCTTAGATTGGGCCATTTGTTAAAAGGTATACATTGAATTATTAAAAAGTATGGAACATAATTTGAAGAAGTTAACTATGTCCCAGTGAGAAATATGATACAAAACATGATATTGATTCATCAGTGAAGTGCAACATAGAGGCCTGTTAATGAAATTAATGAAATAGAATCAATCTATGTGGGAAATGACTCTACAGAGAGATTTTATTTTATTTTTAAACATTTTTAATGTTTTATTTATTTTTGAGAAAGAGAGAGAGAGAGAGAGAGAGAGAGAGAGAGAGAGCAAGCACGTGTGCAAGGGAGGGAGGGCAGAGAGAGGAAGACATAGAATCCGAAGCCGGCTCCAGGCTCTGAGCTGTCAGCACAGAGCCCGATGCGGGGCTCAAACTCACAAACTGTGAGATCGTGACTTGAGCCAAAGTCAGATGCTTAACCGACAGAGCCATCCAGGTGCCCCGGTTCTCTGGAGAGATTTTAGACATTGGAAAGGATCTTCTTGGGTTTTGGGAATCATGTGTTTATTTTATTATTATTAACGGCTTAATGATTTATTTGATAGCAATGCAGACATGAATGAAGAAAAAGACATCCAAACCAGAGCCACTGATGGCAACTGGTGGCACGTGCATATGGATGGTAAATAATATGTGCCTGGAGTACTAAGGTCCAACACAAGACATAATTAGTCAGATCCCCCTTTTGGACGTGCTCCTGTAGACACGTACTAGAAACATACAAAGATCATGTTCTTACTCTGGTCTTTATCAATTTAGATTTATTATTATAAGTGGATCAATAATAGAACCACTAGTGAAATATAAACAAATAGATAAAGAAAAAGAGAGTGAAGCATTGTCCAGCTGTAAATGTATGTGGTAAGGCAAGAATTGTTACTACAGATTGAAAACACCGATGCCCCTTAAGGAATAAACGTATCAACAGTGTCACCTCTTTGACCAAGGGTCATAAAGACTCGTACGTAAGAGTCAGTTTGAGTTTTTAGGTCAGTCTCGAATCTGAGGTTGTTCCTTTGGTTCACAGAAAGAAAATTAATAAATATCTAAATGATAGGATGAATGAAATGTGGAAAAGAATCGTTTCAGATCAGGTCTCATATATCACATACTCTGTTTTCTATTCCCCAGGATGGGCATACTCAGGCTGGTCGAAGAATTCTTCCATGGTCACAGTCCCTGTGGTTGCACCTGTGTTCCAGGTGTGCATAGCCCAACATGAGTAGTAAAGTTCATGTTTTCATGTGACAGGCTTTAAACATGGGGGTATTTACTGTATTGTTAATACAATGAATAGAATTCAAAAGGCTAGCCATGGCCGATGATAAATATGGAAGTATTACCAAGTATTATGTTTATGAACCCATTTATGATAGACTAAGACTAATGAATGAGAGATATCAATATGATAGATGAATCTATGGACAGATATGGAATATTCAAGGTCCCTTATTCATTTTTGTGGTGAATCTTAGGGTTTTCAAAATTAATATTAGTGAATTCAGCCATTAATGAAATAACATCCAGAAAATGAAGAGGAAGAGACTGAAATATGGACCAGTGATGACGGCTGGTGGCGTAGGAGTCATGGACGATGAATACTACGTGTCTGGAACTCTGAGGTCCAACAGGAAAGGAAATACGGTCTCTTACCTCCGCTTGAAATTCTTCTATGGACTGATTTTAGGAATATAAAGGGACTGTTTTCTTAGATTGTTTTCTTGAATTTTGATTGTTTTACTATCAATGGATCAATTCAAGAATCAAGGTACAGATATTAATAAGTCAAAATGAGGCGCGTGGAGCATATGCACTCAGTATACGTGGTGAGGCAATAGAAGCTATTCAAGTATATTGAATATACTGAATCCCATTAAGGAGAATGAATGGCTCATGGGCCTCACCTCTTTAGTGAACAGTATAGAGAAGTTCTCATTCTGGGTCTATAGCAAGTAGGAGGTTACTCATTTTTTTAATAAAAAAATAATAAACATTATTCTAAATTGGTGTATTTCCAAATGATTGACTCGATGTAACGTGGAATGTGCAGAACGATGGACATCATGTTTCAGTCTTGTTTATACCTACTTTGCTTTGTGCTTCTCAGAAAGAAAACACCTGAGCCGATTTAAGCATCACCATGTTTAGGCACTCCAGGGTAGCCTCTTGTGTGGGAGCATGAAGTCCAACGTGCGTAATCATCAAATTTCTTGTCTTGGTTGGGAGGGTTTGTTCAGGGTGTCACTGGAATTATTTACAAAGTCTTTAATATAAGAAAAAAGGCCAACTATGGCCCAGTGACAAAGTCGAAGCTGTATGAGACATTATGTTGGTCAACCTACCATTACCGCAATGAGGATGGTTAATGAAGAAGGGTATTTAATTAGGCACTGATTCTCAAGAACAATGATAGAAATACTGAAGCCTTTTGTCCTTGCTTTTTGAGATTCATAGATCCTTATGTAGTTACTATGAATAGATTGGTGAAGTAACATAGGAACAAATGGAGGTGAAAAGGACAAAGTGGACCAGTCCTGGACCGATGATGACAGCTGGTGGCGTAGGAGTCCTACACGATGAATGCTACGTGTCTGGAAGTCTGAGGTCCACCACAAAGGGAAATCTAGCCTATTTCCTCTTTTTTCAGATGATCCTATGGTTCGATGTTAGGAATATGCAAAGAAATGGTTCTTGTCATTTTGGATTCATGGATTTCTACATTATTAACCTAAAGGGATCAGTGACAGAACCAATAAAAAAATCTCTAAATAAATAGAGGACGAAGACTTATCCACTGTGAATATATTTGGTGAGGCAAGGAATTCTGTTAATACAAACCAAGGAACCTGATGCAGGCTGAGAAATAAACGGACCAAAGGTGTTAGCTCTTAGATGTTAGCAGGTAGATGCTGACACTGAGAAGCAATGTTGAATTTTGTAAGCCTGGGTCATTCTCAGGTTGTGGGTGTTAATTTTGTGATATATATGCTTATAATTTCATATATATACATGTTGTTAAAAAATAATACCCAGGCAGCTGGAAAGATGAAATGGGGAAAATAAGACTAGTAGAGAAGTTTCAGTTTTTAATTGTCCGCTCTGGGTTACACTCCTCAGAATCAACACATTCCAGCTGATTCAGATTTTTCATGGTCAAAAGGTCTGTGATTTCCTGTGTGTTAGGGCCATGGGGATGAATGTGAGTAAAGGTTACAGTTCTTGTATTTGTTTAAGCAGTTTTTAGTTTCTATTTATTTATTAAAAATTTTTTTTAAATGTTTACTATTTTTGAGAGAGAGACAGAGCACCAGCGGGGGAGGGGCAGAGAGAGAGGGAGACAGAATCCGAAGCAGGCTCTAGGCTCTGAGCTGTCAGCACAGAACCGTTCCAACATGGGGCTCGAACCCATGAACTGTGAGATCAGGACCTGAGCCGAAGTTAGTTGCTCCATGGACTGAGCCACCCGGGCGCCCCAAGCAGTTTTTTTCTTTAAAAAAGGTATTCACTGTATTGTTAAAAGTGTGAAATATAATTTAAAACACTAAACACGGGAACCGATAAATATGGGCTATAACATTTGCTAACGCATATGTGAAGTGTTGATGATGATGATCCTATAGGCAGACGTAGAATATTCACTGCTTTTATTATTGGATCTTTGTGAATCCCAGGGTTTTAAAAATTATCATTAATAGGTTAAGGAATTAGTGAAGTTACATACATGAGAATGAAGAAAAAGAAGCCTAGATCTGGACCAATGATGATAGGTGGTGGCGTATGAGTCATGGATGATGACTATTACATGTCTGAAACTCTGAGGCCCAATTACAAAACCAAATAAAGTCTCTTCTGTGGGAAGCGGTCTTATGTACTGATGTTGGGGGGGGGGGGGACGGGCCCTTTTATTGGTTTATTTTCATGACTTTTGATTCTACTGTAATAAATGGCTAAAAGTACAATCAATCTGTAAGTGTAAATGAGATTAAGAGGGCGAAGCATGTCTAGTCTTTGTAAAAATTAGTAACGTTTATTGAGAATATTGAAGTTTATTAAGAAATGTAAGTGTTTCCAGTGTCTTACCTCTTTGGCTAAGAATGATAGAGACAGTAAATCACAGTCAACATTCTCATTCTTAGTCTGTGTCAAGT
Organism: Herpailurus yagouaroundi; assembly: GCF_014898765.1. Taxonomy (NCBI): domain Eukaryota; kingdom Metazoa; phylum Chordata; class Mammalia; order Carnivora; family Felidae; genus Herpailurus; species Herpailurus yagouaroundi. The sequence continues at coordinate 72,458,226 of NW_024412396.1, forward strand.
TTGATACTGCCTCGTTTGTTTAGAGAAAATAATAAATATGACCCTGATGTACTATATTCCTAAGTGACAGACTAAGTGAAGTTAAAATAGTCACATCAACAGAGTGTCTCTCAATCTTGTTATGTGCTCTGCTTTTTATTCCTCAGGTGGACACACGTGAACTGATTAAGCACTTGGCTGTCAACAGGGGCTCCACTGGTCGTCCTTATGTTGGTGCATGTAGACCAAGGTGAGGACTAGTCAAATCTATCTCTTGGTTTGGGTTGTTTTTTTAGAGCGTTCATTGTAACATTGTGAAATGGTATTAAGTATATTCAAAGAGGCCTAGCCAGTGCTTTGAGGATAAACATGGACTTGATATGCAATGTTCTATTGATTAACAGGTATTTGTATCAGTGAAGATATGTAATGAAGGAGGCATATTCAGTGAGGTGAATGATCCTATAGATAGACATTAGGGACATTAAGGCTCTTGTCCTTGAGTATTTGTGATAGATAGATATTTATTTTATTGTTATCAGTGAATTGATGAATCGAGGAATAAACAAATAAAGACAGAAGGAAGGAAAGGGAAGGTCAAGGCTGGACCACTGATGACCACTGGTGGCGAATGAGTCATATCTGATGTCCATTCCTTTTGTTTGACGTGGTTCAATAGACACTTGTCAAGATTATACAAAGATCTTGTTCTTGGTCCTTGGGTTCGTGAATTTCACAAAATCTTATTATAAAGGAGTAAATAAATGTATAAATTAAAATAAGCAGGAAGAGACTCAAGTAGTGTTCATTCTTAAAATGTATAGTATGGGAAATAATACTAATATGAATTGAAATTGATATTAAATGGATTAAGTGTACTGCATCTTTGACTAAGGCTGATATAGACTATGATAAGTAATCATTACTTCTCTGAGTCAGAACTCTGATGTGTAATTTGTTAAGATGAAAATAACCTAAATGTTACCATTAATAAATAAATACCCAAATGACCATGTATATGACGGCTAGAAATAATGAATCAGTGGAGAGAATGTCTCAGTCTTTTTATCATTTTCTCTGCTGGCTACTCTTCAGAACAGATGCCCCAAGGAGATATCAGCTTCTGTCATGGTAAAGATTGTCAAGAGACCAAGGTGAGTAATGGTCAAAGTTCTAGTCTTCGTTTGGGTCATTTGTTTCCCATCCAAGTACTAACCAGGCCCGACCCTGCTTAGCTTCCGAGATCAGACGAGATCGGGCACGTTCAGGGTGGTATGGCCGTAGACATTGGGTCATTTGTTTAAAGGTATTTATGGTAGTATTAAAATGGAATAAATATAATAAAAATTTATTGATGTCCACATGTAAATATAATATGAAATATTATATTAATTCTTCAATAACGGAATATGTTAAACAATCAACCTTAAAGTTGATTACTCCAAGAGATATAGTTAGTCCATGTGGGAAATGATTCTATGGACTATGATCAGAATATTCAAATATCTTCTTGTTGGGTTTGGAAATCATATATTAATTATATTATTATCAATGAATTAATAGCCTATTCAGTATAAATGTAGAAATGAATGAAGAAAAAGACATTCCAGTATAGACCAATGATCACAACTGGTAGCATGTTAATTAGGAAAAATGAATGTCTGGAGCTCCAAGGTCCAACACAAAACATAGTTAGTTGAGTTCCTTTCTTGGAAATGATACTATAGACAGATACCAGAAATATACAAAAATCATGTTTTTATTTGGGTTCATAGATTTGGATTTTATTATTACTAGTGGATCAATGATGGGACCATTAAACAAATAAAAAATAGAGAAAGAAGAAGAATATTACACATTGCCCAACATGGGTGAGGCAAGAAATATTACTAATAACAATGAAAAAAGACACTGATGCCTCCTAAGAAATGAATGAATCTTTGCCTAAGCATCATATAAACTCTGATAAGTAAGAGTCCGTTGTATTTCCTGGGTTAGTCTCGAGTTTGTTTCCTCTGTTAAGAGAACAAAAATCTACATCATGAACATTTTACAGGTACCTGAATGACTAAGTAAATGAAATGTGGTTCACAAGAGGCAATGGGATAAGGTCCCAGTTTCCTTTATCGTCTGCTCTGCTCTGTACTCCTCGGAATTGATGCACTCATGCTGATACAGGTGCTTCCATGGTTACATGCTTTCTGATTGCATACGTGTGTTTGGAGCATAGAGACCAATGTGAGTAGTGGTTGAAGTGTTTGTCTTTCTAGTGTCCTTTTTTTTTTTTTTTTAAGGTGTTAACTATATATCGTTAAAAAGTACAAATCGTAATCAAGTAGGGGCGACTATGGAATTGATTGTATTCATTAATAGGGGTTGATTGTATTGATTAATGCGTACACGAAAAACACTAATTAATGAGAGCGATACATCGATCCTATTTGTCTCCTATATGAGAGTGAAAATGATCTTACAGACGGATTAGAGATATTAAGCCTCTTTTTGTGTTTTTGTGAATAAGAGGGTCTTGAAATTGTTATTAGTGAATTAATGAATTAGTTGATAAATAACGTACAACTGAATGAAGGAAAAGAGGGACAATAATGGATCGATGATGACCACTGGTGGCGTATGAGTCCTATACGATGAATACATGTCTGGAACTCTGAGGTCCAAATGAAAGGCAATCTAGTCCAGTGCCTTTTGTGAAGCGGTACCATTAGACAGATACCATGAATTTAAAGGGATCATGTTTTGGGTTTATGTTCATGCACTCTCTATTTTTATAATCAGATCAAGGAGATAATCAATAATGTATAAACAAGCAAAGATTAAGGTCATGAAGCATTGTCCAATTACAAAAATGTGTAGTGAGACAAGAAATGCTATTAATATATATTGAAAACACACTCCCATCCACCAATAGTAAATGATACAGAGGTGTTGCCTCTTGGGCTAAGGATTGTATAGCTGTCGTGTTAAATAGTAATTGGCAATGTTCATAATCCATGTCAGCGGCAAGGTCATTATTATTCTTTTATTAGCAGAAATTAAATAAACATTTCTCCCAACTGCAGATTCCCGAAATGACCCACTAAATGAAAGATGGAATGCAAAGACCAGTGGAAATTAGGTGTCTAGCTTTTTGTTATCATCTGCTCTGTTCTCTGTAGAGTGGACGCACTCAAGTTGATTTAAGCATCTTCCATGATCACAAGTTCTATGGCTGCATCTCTGTGTTAGAGAGTGGAAATCAAGAGAAGTAAGAGTCAGTGTTCTCTCAGTTTGGGAGGCTTGTTTAAGGGTATTCACTGTGGTATTAAAAATGTGAAATATAATCAGCGAATGCCAACCATTGCCCCCGAATGCCATTAACGTGAAGCATGGTGTTTATTAATCCATATACAACACATTGAGGTCAGTTAATGAAAGAAATGAATTGCTCGGGGAAATAATTCTATAGACAGATGTTACAGATTAGTTCATGCCAACCGTGCACTAATGATAAAGAGTTTGAAATGAGCATGTTGGCTAATCCATACTCAATACTGAGGTCAGTTAGCAAAGTAGATCTTGACTCTTTTCCCTGTAGAAAATGATTTTATGTTCCGAAGTTAGGGGTATTAAAGCTGTTTTTAATAATCTCATGGGTATTTTTTCTTAGTGAATTAGTGAATTAATCTCTAACAAAATTATAATTCAGTGAAGAAAAAGAGTGATATCTGGACCAATACTGAGGGCCAGTAGCATGTGAGGCAAGGTTGAAGAAGGCTGATCTACAACTTTGCGATCCAATGCAAATCCAGTGCAAAAAGAAATCTAGTCCATTGCTTCTGTGATAAATGGTCCTGTAAGCAGTAGTTAGAGACATTCAAGAATATTATTCTTGGGCTTTTGAGTTTCACAAATATTGACTGCTTATTAAAAATTAATCAATGCAATAATAACTAAAAATGTATGAATGAAGGAAGGGAAAATAAGGCCGAATGTGGAGTAGCTATAGCATATGTAATGAAACTAACATCATTACCAATCCATTTCTAAGGAACAGAAGTCCATTAAAAATGTATGAAGGCGTTTACACCTCATCAGAAGGGATGTGTGGACAGAGGTGTGCAATTGTTGATGTTCACGTTCTGTGCTGTCTTTGGCTTGCAGGTGTTTTTGTTTTCATTTTTTTAATTGAGAAATAGGGGAAGCATGAAAATTTTCTATTTGCAACAACATGGATGGATCTGTAGTGTACTATGCTAAGTGAAATAGGTCAATCAGAGAAAGACAAATACCATATGATCTCATTCATTTGTGGAATTTAAGAAATGAGACAGATGAGCATGGGGGACAAAAACAAAGAGGCAAACTGTAAAACATACTCTTAACTCTAGAGAACAAACTGAGGGTTGCTGGAGGTGAGGTGGGTGGGGAGATAGGCTAAATGGGTGATGGGTATTAAGGAGGGCACCTGTTGGGATGAGCATTGATGTTCTATGTAAGTGATGAATCACTAAACTCTACTCCTGAAACTAATATTACACTATATGTTAACTAATTGGAATTTGTATAAAAACTTGAAAAAAAAAAAAAAAAGAGCCAAGCAAGGGCCAATGGTGTGAATGGAATGCATTCTGAATGTGTCTTGTGGTTAAGTCACTTCTGTACCATTGACGTTCATTTCAAAAGGAGATTTGGTATATTACATCCGCGAGAATAAATCTATAGCTAGACAGTAATTTGGAAGAATCTAATGATGGAATCCTGGGAATTTATTGCATTATTCTAAGGGAATAAATGAACAAAACCAGTAGATGACAGATAGGTAGGTACATAGGTAAATAGATGAAGAGAGTAATTAATGCTGGATTAATTGGGAAAAATGTTGGCAAGGTTGACATTTTTGTTTATACAATTGGGAAACATTGCAGTATATTAAGAAATCAGTAGGTTAAAGGTTAACCCCTCTGGGTTGGCGTACTACAACTCACTTGAGTGAGCACCAAAATCACCTGCAAGAGTGGTTAAACTATAGATTTCCAGTCCCACCCTCAGCATTTCTGCTTTGGCGGGATTCAAGGTGGGGGGAGGGGGGCGATCCAAGGATCTGCATTGCAAATATGTTCGCACACTGATAATGCATCATTTAGAAACAATGGTTTGAGAATCACTGCTTTAAGTCAGATGTATGTAATAGTTAATGCCCTTGCTTTGGATCAGTGGTAAGTACCAGGTTGTTTATTTTATTAAGACAAAAAAGAGAGGAAGACTAAGAAACAGACTCTTAACTACAGAGAACACACTGGTGGTTACCAGGGAGGAGGTGATGGGGGGGGGGTGGGTAAAACAAGTGATGGGGATTAAGGAGTGCTCCTGCAGTGAGCACCCAGTGTGGTAGGGAGGTGTTGAATCACTCAATTCCACACTTGAAACTAAGTAATAATAATAATAATAATAGTAATAATAATAATGAAAAACAATGAGCTAGGTAATAGATACATTAATTAATAAATATCTGAAACTTCAGGTAAATGAAAGGAGAAAGCATGATTCAATGGAGAAAATAGCTCATTCTTTTAACAACATCTTTATGCTCTGCAAACGGATGCACCTGAACTGATTACACATTCTGTGTAGACTCCAATGATGAGGAACCAACGTTTATGATTAATTTTTAAAAAATGTTTACTTATTTATTGTGAGAGAGAGAGAGGGAGAATGAGTGGGGAAGGGGCAGAGAGAGAGAGGAAGAAAGAATCCCAAGCAGGCTCCATGCTGTCAGCACAGAGCCCAATGCAGGACTCGATCTCATGAACCATGAGATCATAACCTGATCTGAAATCAAGAATCAGATGGTTAACCAACTAAGCCACCCGGGTGCCCCTAAAGTTTATGATTACTTTGATTTAGTATTACTTGGGGTGATTTTATTTTATTTTTTAACTTTTTATTTAAATTCCAGCTAGTTAACGTATAGCGTAGTATTAGCTTCAGGGGTACAGCATAGTGATTCAGCACCTCCATATGTCATCCTGGGCTCATCACAACGCGTGCCCTCCTTAATCCTCATCACCTCTTTCTCCCATCCCCCACCCACCTCCCCTACTTGGGATGATTTTAAAAATAGATCAAGGGGCGCCTGGGTGGCTCAGTCGGTTAAGCGTCTGACTTCAGCTCAGGTCACGATCTCGCAGTCCGTGAGTTCGAGCCCCGCGTCGGGCTCTGTGCTGATGGCTCAGAGCCTGGAGCCTGTTTCCGATTCTGTGTCTCTCTCTCTCTGACCTTCCCCCGTTCATGTTCTGTCTCTCTCTGTCTCAAAAATAAATAAAGGTTAAAAAAAAATAAAAAAAAATAGATCAAATCCATGTCATTCCTTTTTATAACTCTTTAAATTTCTATTTCAGTGTCTTCCTAAACACTCCATAACTGATAAAGTCATAAACTATTTTTGTTATGAGGACGAAGCACATAGGAGATGGAAGTAATAGTCAGTGTCTTAGTTCTGATGGGAGTGGTCTAGATATATAAATATGCAAATTACACGAAAAAGGCAAACCATGGACCAATGATGCGAATGGAATGCATTCTGATCTATACCTTACGATCAACACATCTATGATGTACTGAGGTCCTGTGCAAAAAGGGATTGAAGCGTTTATACCTGTGGGAGTGAGCCTATATATAGATTACAGTAATAGTCAAGGATCATGTTCTTAGTCTTTGGTGCTTTGTGGATTTTGCCTTTATTTCTTTTTTTTAATTAAATTTTTTAAAATATTTATTTATTTTTGAGAGAGAGAGAGAGAGAGAGAGTGAGAGAGAGAGAGAGAGAGAGCAGGGGAGGGGCGGAGAGGGACAGAGTCACAGAATCCCAAGCAGGCTCCAGGCTCTGAGCTGTCAGCACAGAGCCTGGCGCGGGGCTTGAACTCAGGAGTGGTGAGATCGTGACCTGAGCCTAAGTCAGGCACTCGACCAACTGAGCCACCCAGGTGCCGCCATTTTGCTTTTATTTTAATCAATAAATGAGGGGAACAAATATGTCAGTGCATAAAGATGAAAAGAGTGAGGCATATCCAACTATGAAAATATGTGGTGAGGCAAGAATTACTATGAATATAGCTTGGAACCACTGGATTTCATTAATAAAGAGATCAAGGGGGTTACATTTTGGGTAGGGAGAGTACAGATGATGATACGTAATAGTATGTGTTCTTGCTTTGAGTTAGTGGTGAGTTCAAGTGGTTCATTTACCAAGAGAAAAAGAAGGAAGTAACACTATAAAATAATAAATACCCAAGTGACTAAGAAAACGAATCAGAAAAGTATGTATTAATGGGAATATTGTCTCAGCATTTTATTATCTGCAGTGATAAGTGGAGGTTACTGAGTCATGTATAAGTTTTATGTTTGATTAATATTAAGAGAAAAATAAATAGATGTTATTATAAGTTAATAAATACCTAAATGACTTTGTATATGAATGGTGGAAAGTCTGATCAATAGAGAGGATGTCTCAATCTTTCTAGCACCTTCTTTGCTTCGTACTTTTCAGAAGGGAGGCTGGAGCTGATTTCTGTTTACGCGCGATCAAGATTATCACCTAGCCTCTGTGTCAGAGAAGAGACTAAAGTGAGTACCAGCCAAGATCTCATTTTCATTCAGGTCATTTGTTTAAGGGCTTGTACAGTATTATTAAAAATTATTACATTAGTAAAAAAGTTGACTATTGTCCAATAACGAATAGGATATAAAACATGTTGATTGATGATGTGCAACACTGAGATTGATTAACAGAAGAAACATAGTCCATGTGGGAAATGGGTGTATAGGCAGATGCTAGGGACATTCAAGCATCTTGCCCTTGAGGTTGTTTTGTAAGCCATCTAATTTTTTAGTATTGTCAGACAACTAATGATGCAATGGATAACAAATATAGACACAAATTAAGAGAAAAAAAAAAAAAGAAAAGAAACCCAAACATGGACCAGGGATGATGGCTGGTGGTATACAAGTCATGGACGGTAAAAATAAGTATCTAAAACTCTGAGATCCAACACAAAACATAATTAGTTCAATCCCTCTTTTGGAAATGATCTTATGGACAGATGTGAGAAATATATAAAGGTCATGTTCTTATTTTGGATTTAAAGATTTAAATTTATTATCATTAGTGGATCAATGTTAGAACCATTTAAGAAATATAAATAGAGAGAGAATGAAGGACTGTCCAATTATGAACGTATGTGGTGAGGCAGGACATATTATTAATAAAAATTAAAAACGTTGATGCCCATTAAGAAATAAATGGATTGTGGGGCACCTGGGTGGCTCAGTCGGTTAAGTGTCCGACTTCAGCTCAGGTCATGATCTTGCAGTTTGTGAGTTCGAGCCCCGTGTCAGGCTCTGTGCTGACAGCTCAGAGCCTGGAGCCTGCTTGGATTCTCTTTCTCTCTCTCTCTCTCCTGCTCCTCTCCCTTGCTCGTGAGCATGCTCTCTCTCTTCAAGATAAAAAATTGAAAAAAAAAAAAGGAAGAAAATGATCAAGGGTATTACGCAGACACAGGTAATTAAAAATCAATTTTTAAATTCTGGATCAGTTACAAGTTCAAGGTTGTTCCCTTTGTTAGTAGAAAAAAACCATATATATGTATATATATATCTATATATATAAATGAAAAATTAACATACTCATAAACATTGAGTAAATGAAATGTGGAAAGGAAAGGTAAGTGTAGATAAGGGCTTACGTTTCTTTATCAACTTCTCTGCTTTGTACTCCTCAGAATGGATGCACTTGGGGTAATGTAAGCATCGTCCATGGCCACGAGCTCTGTGGTTGCATGTATGCATTAGGAGCGTGGAGACCCATGTGAGTAATAGTCAAAGTTCTTGTGTGGCTTTGGGTGGTTTGCTTAAGAATATCCACTGTATGTGAATGAATGTCTTAAGAAACAATTTAGAAGTGAACAGAGAGAAAGCCCGCCAATCCTGGACCGATGATGACGGCTGGTGGCGTATGAGTCATGGATGATGGTGAATAATGTGTGTCTGAAACTCTGAGGTCCAACCGGGCATTCTCTTTGTTTGACAGGATGCTGCAGGCAGAAGTCAGGACTATGCGAAGATCTTGGTTTTGGCCTCTGTGTTTGTTCATGCATTTTCATTCCGTTATTATAATTGGAGGAATGAAAATAAGCAACAAATAGACAAAGATCCATACGGCAAAGCATGCTCTAATTATAAAAATATGTGGTGAGGCAAGAAATAGCATTAATAAATTTGAAAAGAGTGAAGTCCGACAAGGAATAAATGGTTACATGACTGTTAAGTCTTTGGCTAAGGATCATCTAGACAAAATAAATAATAGTCAGTGTTCATTTTCTGGGTCAGGGGCAAGGTCTAAGTTGTTCATTTTCTTTCTTTTTTTTTTTTAACGTTTATTTCAGAGACAGAGACAGGACATGAGCGGGGGAGGGGCAGAGAGAGAGGGAGACCCAGAATCCGAAGCAGGCTCCAGGCTCTGAGATGTCATCACGGAGCCTGATGCGGGGCTTGGACTCACGAACCGTGACATCATGACCTGAGCCGCAGTTGGTTGCTCAACCGACTGAGCCACCCAGGTGGCCCTAAGTTGTTCATTTTCTTAAGAGAAAATGAAATATGTACAGGAGACTCTTCATGAGGGATTGCCTAGGTCACTGAGAAGTGAAATGCAGAAGCAAGGATCAATGACGAGGAGGCTGTAATGTGCTATCATCCTCTCTGCTCTGTACTCCTCAGAATGGACGCACTCAAGGTCATTCACGCGTCTTCAGGTTTAGTAGCTGTGTGCTTTGCATCTGCGTCTTAGGAGCCTGGACGACAATGTGAGTCGTAGTCAATGTGCTTCTCTTAGATTGAATGTTTTGGCTTTTTAAAATTACTGTATTATTAAAAAGTGTTTAAGGTAATCAAGAAGCCCAAACATACCCATATTGCATTATCACTAATGTGAACCAATATGATGTTAACCGATATGGAAAACACTGAGTTCAGTTAATGAAAGAGTTCATTCTCAGTGGAAATGATCTTATCGATACATGTTAAGGCTATTCAAGGATTTTGTGATTTTTATTCTGGTGACTTGTGTTTATTTCTATATTAGGTAGTTAATCAATAAACATACCAATCAACAGATAGAAAAAAGAAGCCAGTCCTGGACCAATAATGATGACTGATGATGGCATAGGAGTCATGTGTGATGAATGCTATGTGTCTGGAACTCTGAGGTCCAACAAAAACAGATCTGTTCCATGTTGTTGAAATGGGCCTATACGGATGTCAGAATATATGAGGGTCTTGTTTTTGGTCTTGGCTTTTATTCGTTCTTATTCTACAAATATAATCAGATCAGTGAAAATAGCAATAAACATATTACAAATAAACAAAGGTGATGGGAGTAAAGCATGGTCTGATTATAAAAATATGTGGTGAGATATGAAGTACAATGAATATATTTTGCAAACATTGATGGTAAATGAAAATAAATGGTACAGGATGTTTCCCTTTTTTCTGAGTATGAGTAGCGGTCCACGTTCATACTCTTTGTCAGCAGCAATATTGATGTTATTTGGTCACTTAAGAGAACGTAAGGTAGATGTGATCACAACTTACTAATTGACCCCATGGCTGAATAAACAAAGGTGGAATTAAGGACCAAGGGAGAGGATGTCTTCATCTTTTTGTTGTTGTTGTTCTTCTGCTCTTTTGTATTCCACAGAATGGATGTGTTCCAGCTGATAGAAGATCATCCATGGTCGGCTGCACTATGTTTTGGGGAGCATGGAGACCAGTGTGAGTAACGTTCTGTGTTCTTCTTGGCTAGACTATTGTTTTAAAAGAGATTTTCACTGTATTATTAAAAAGCATTAAATATAATCATACAAAATGAATGAAATCTTACCATTTGGATTGACATTGATGGGGCTAGAGAGTGTTATGCTAAGCGAAATGTCAGTCCGAGAAAAACAGTTACCATATGATCTCAATCATATGTGGAATTTAAGAAACAAAACAAACATGAAAAGGGGGAGAGAGAGAGAGAGAGAGAGAGAGAGAGAGAGAGAGAGAGGCATACCAAGAAACAGACTCTTAAGTGTAGAGAACAAACTGATGGTTAGCAGAGGAGAGGTGGGCGAAATAGTGGATGGGGATTAAGGAGGGCACCTGTGATGAGCACCGGGTCTTGTATGGAAGTGTTGAATCACTATATTGTACACCTGAAACTGAATGTTACATTCAGTTACACTGAATGTTAACTAAGTGGAATTTATTTATTTTTTATTTTTTATTTTTTAAAATTTTTTTTCAACGTTTATTTATTTTTGGGACAGAGAGAGACAGAGCATGAACGGGGGAGGGGCAGAGAGAGAGGGAGACACAGAATCAGAAACAGGCTCCAGGCTCTGAGCCATCAGCCCAGAGCCTGACGCGGGGCTCGAACTCACGGACCGCGAGATCGTGACCTGGCTGAAGTCGGACGCTTAACCGACTGCGCCACCCAGGCGCCCCAACTAAGTGGAATTTAAATAAATACTTGAAAAGATTATTTAATAAAATCAAAGAAGGTGAGACATACCAGTGTTAAATATCAGATTAATATGAAACACTGTTGATTAGCGCATATATGAAACACTAAACTGAGTTAATGAGAGGAATTAGGTCTCAGTGGAAATGATTGTGTAGATGGATGTTAGAGATACTAAAGAATATTATTCTTGTTTCTTCGTGTGATTTCTTTATATTTCTTTATTAATGAATTAAACTATGAACGAATGTAGGTGGTCATGGAGAAAGAAAGCCAGTCCTGGACCCACCAGTGACAATGGGTGATATATATGAGTCATATATTATGGAGATGTGTCTGGAACTCTGAGGTCCAACACAAATGAAATCTGGTCCAGTCTCCTTTATGAAGGAGATAGATGGATAGATGGATAGATAGAAGGATATAGATGGATGTCAGGAATGTACAAGGATTTTGTTCTTGGTCTTGAGTTCATGAAGCTTTAAAATATTATTATGAAAGTGTCAATGGAATAATAAATAAACATATATAAATGACTAAAGATGGGAACAATGAACCTTTTTTTCATAAGCAAAATAAAATATATACTAAGGAAAATACATATTAGTATAAGGAATGGATAAAAAAGGACTGTGTATATTATGTATTTGACTAAGGGTGATTTAGACAGTGATAGGTAATAATCAGTATGTCTCTCAGTCAGGTATTAGTTTGAAGTTTATTTTATTAAGGAGAAAAAGAAATAAATATTACCAAAAACTAATACATGCTCAAATGACTATGTAAATGAATGGTGGAAACTATGGAGACAATAACTCAATCTTTTATCACATTGTCTGCTTGTCTCATACTTAATCATATCTTCAGAGTTAATTCATTGAGCTGATTTTAGTATCCATGGTGATTAAGACTGTTATGTTACCTTTGTGTTAGAAGAGACACCAAGGTGAATAATTGTCAAAGATCTTACCTTGGTGTGGGTGATTTAAGAGCATTCACAGTATTATCAAAAAGTAATAAATATCATAAAAAAATTAACTATGGCCCAATGACAAATGTGATGTGGAGTATTAATGTTCGTTCATTGATACTGTGCAACTCTGAGGTTGATTAGTGAAAGATATAATCTATGTGTTATATGATTCTACAGATAGAAGTTAGTTAGGTTTATTCAAGGGTCTTTTTCTGTGATTTTATGAATTGCGTATTTATTTTTATTATCAAGGTATTAGCAATTTAATCATCACAAGTGTAGAGACAAATGAAGAGAAAAAGGTCCAAACATAGACCAGTGGTGATGACTGGTGGGGTAGGAATTGTACACGTGAGTGTTACCTGTCTGTAACTCTGAGTCCACATAAAATAAGATGTAGCCTATCTTCTGTTGTAAACGATCCATGGGTCAATGTAGAAATATGCAAAGCTCATATTCTTTTCTTTAAAGATTATTTTATTTATTTTGAGAGAGAGAGAGTGTAGGGGATGGGGGCAGAGAGAGAGGGAGAATCCCAAGCAGGCTGGAGCCTGCTGTCAGCACAGAGCCCAACATGGGGCTCGACCCCATGAACCGTGAGATCATGACCTGAGCCAAAGTCGAACGCTTAACCGACTGAGCCACCCAGTCATTCCACCAAGCGCATCTTCTTATTTTAGATTCATATGTTTAAATTGATTATTATAAATAAACCAACAACCAAACCAGTAAAAATGTAAAATATAGATAAATAAGGTGAAACACTGTCCAGCGAGGAATATATGTGGTGACACGGAAGTCTTGCTAATAAAACTGAAAACATTCCTGCTCTTTAAGCAATAAAAAGAATAAGCATTTTTGCCTTTTTTACTTAAGAATTATATAGGCACTGACAAATAAGAGGCATTTGTATTGTTCTTGGTCAGTGTCAAGTTGAAGCTTTTCTTTAGCTAAAACAAATACCTCATTATGAAAAATTAATGAGCGTCCAAATGAATAAATGAAATGCGTTAGAGAATAATCAGTGGAGATAGGACCTGAAATTTTTTGTTTTCTGCTCTACTTTGCACTCCTTAGAATGGGACCCGTCGAGATTTAAGGATTCTTCCACGATCACGTGATCTCGGGTTGCATTCATGTGTTAGGAACATGGAGACCATGTGAGTAATAGTCAAAGTTTCAGTCTTTGTTTCAGGGTGTTCAGTGCATTATTGAAAACTGCAGAGTATAACTGATGAAATCCAAATAGCCCACTGAGAGAAATGGGATTAGTATGAAGCATTATATTGATTACTGAATATAATAAAAATTGAGGATAATTAATGAAAGTGATATTGACACGAGAATGATTCTAAATAGATCCTAGGGATTTCTAGGCTCTTTGTGGGTTTCTGCGAATAAGTATTTTTAAAATTGTGATTACTGAATTATGAATTTATAAATAAATAATGTAGAAACAAATGGTGACAAACAGGGGCAATATTGGATCGATGATGACCACTGGTGGCGTATGAGTCGTATACGATGAATACGTGTCTGGAACTCTGAGGTCCAAAACAGATGAAATCTAGTTCATTGTCCCCATTTTATGCTGTCTAGAGGCAAAGATCAGGAATATATAAAGATCGTGGTTTTGGTCATTATGTCCATGAATTTTCATCATTGGATCAATGAAATGATTAATACACAAATGTGTAAACAGATTTAAATGAAGAATATGAAGCCTTGTCCAGTTATGAAAATATGTGGCGAGGCAAAAATTACTATAATATAGTAATAATTCATTATATTGCAAAAACTGGTATCCATTAGGAAAGAGATGCTATGAGGGTGTTACCTCTTTGGCTAAAGTTGATGGCAAGCGTTAAGTGATAGTGTTTATTTTCTTTGGCATGGACAAGATTGATATGGTTTGTTTACTTAATAGAAAATGAAATATATGTTGTCCCAAACCACTACCTACCTAAATGACTGACTGAAAGTTGGAACACAGGGATGAATGAACACAAGGTCTCAATCTTTTTATCATCCGCTCTGTCTTGTACCCCTTAGAATGGTCGCACTCGGCTGAATTAGACTTTCCACCATAGTCATGAGCCCTGTTCGCCTGTATGTGTTAAGAGCATGGATCACAACGTGAGTAATAGTCAAAACTCTTTTCTTGGTTTTGTGGTTTTTCAAAAAGGCTTTCACTGCCTTATTAAAAAGTTATGAAAAATAATTTATGATTGCCGGCATTGGCAAATAATTAGAATGAGGTTACTGTGAAGCATTATGTTAATTAATCTATGTAGGAAACATTGAGGTCAATTAATGAACGGTATACATTGTCAGTGAGAATTCTGTAGACAATATTTGAGATATTCAAGGGACCTATATCGAGTTTTTACGACCCCTCCCTAGGTATTGTTTGATTATTATTAGTGAACTGATGAAATAATCAATAAACTATGTAGACATGATTGAAGATAATCAGGGACATACCTGGATAAATGACAGCAGGTGTTGACATATGAGTCTTTGATGATGAACCCTGCAGGTCTGGAACTCTGAGGTCCAGTACAGAAGAAATCCAGTCCTTCCCTCCCATGCCCCCCGCCTCATTTGCAGTGATCCTTTAGAGAGATGTCAGGCATAAGTGAGTTCATGTTCTTGGTCTTTGTGTACATGAACGTTTAAACATACCATTATAAAAAATAAATAGGATTAATAACATATAAACGAATAAATATGAAGAGGGCGAAGCATGGTCCATTGCCAAAATATATAATAGGTAAAATGTTAATGTAAGTCAGAATGGAAAATAAAAGATTCATGTGTCTATGTCTGAGTAAGAAGGATGTGGATAATGGAAAGGAATAGTTACTGAGTCAGTTATGGTTTCAACAGTTGATTTATTAAGGGAAAAATCACAACAATGTCATCAATGCCGAAATGGTACGAGCAAGGAGTTGGGGATATATGAATCAATGGAGAGAATATCTCGATATTTTTGTCATCTTGTCTGCTTGTCACTCTTCAGAACAGATGCTTGAACTGATTTCAGCTTCTGCTGTGATCAAGGTTGTCATGCTTCCTTTGAGTATGGAAAGAGGTGAAGGCCAACATGGTCAAAGTGGCTATCTTGGAATGGGACATTTGTTTAAGGGTAATCAGGGTATCATGGAAGAGTACGAAATTAATAAAAAGTTATCCATGGCCTCATGATAAATGTGGTAGGAAACACCGTGTTAATCAATAAAAAATGTACAGGATGGAGGTTGATTGAGACAAGAGTTAACAGTCCATTTGGATAATGATTCTGTAAACTGATGTTAGGGATATTCAAGGATCTTATTTTTGGCTTTTTGTGAACCATGTATTATTTTTATAATTATCAATGAAGTAATTATTTAATTTGTAAAAAGTAGAAATAAAGTAAGAAGCGACTCAGTCGTGGACCAATGATGGCCAGTGGCGTAGGAGTCACGGACAATGAAACTATATGTCTGAAACTCTGAGGTCCAACACAGAACATAATAATTTGGTCTGTTCCTTCTGTTGAAATTGTTCTCCACAGAGAGATGTCAGGAGTAAAATCGTATTCCTGTAATTTTTCATAGCTACAGATTTGTTATTATTAATGGATCAATGATAGAAACCATCAAGCAGGTATAAATAAACATATAAGGAAGAGTAGGGTGAGGAATTGTCCAAAGACAAACACATGTGGCAAGGCAGATGATATTATTACTAAAAGTTGAAAACACTGATGCCCATTAAATAAATAGATAAAAAGGTCATCTCTTTGAGCACGGTTATATAGACAGTTGCTTTACTTCTTCCTCAGACTGAAGATTGAGTTTTTGTAAGATGAAAATATATAGAAAGAAAAAATAATAAATACTTAAATACTGGGTAAATGAAATATAGAAAGCAAGGATCAATCCAGATTATGTTCCAGTTTTCCTTATCATCTGCTCTGTTCTGCACGCCTCAGAATGAACTCCCTAGGGATGATGCTCCATGGGCATACGTTCGCCTCTGTGTAATAGGGAGGATGGAGAGTAATGTAAGTAATAGTTGAAGTTTTTTTCTCAGTTTAAGTGGGTTTAAGGTTATTCACTGTATTATTAAAAAGTGTAAACTATAATTAAGGAAGGCAGCTGTATCTCAGTGTTAAATATGGGATGTATGAAACACATTGATTAATGCACATAGGAAAAGCTGAGGATATTAATGAGAGAGCTATATTGAGGTGAGATTAATTCTATATTTAGATTTGAGACTTCAAGTCTCTTTTTTAAAATTGTACTGCTTAAAAATTATTAGTGAATTCATGAATTCACTAATTAGTGAGTTAGTGAATTATTTGATCAATAAACAAATACGAATCTATGTAGGAAAAAAGGGACAATATTGGATCAATGATGACCACTGGTGGCGTATGAGTCGTTCGCGATGAATACGTGTCTGGAACTCTGAGGTCCAACAGAAAATTGGTGTAGGCCATTCCTATTGTTTGAAGGCATCCTATGGACAGATTTCAGGAATAAATAAAGGGTTTATTTTTGGTCTTGGTATTCATGTATTTTTGTTTTATTATTATAATTGGATAAATGTGAGAATCAATAAATACATAAATAAACAAATGAATAGCGTGAAGCATTGTCCAATTGTAAAAATATGTGGTGAGGCAAGGAATACTATTAATATTTTATGGAAACCTTGAAGTTTCATTAGAAATAAATGGCATTTGACTGTTGCCTCTTAGGGTAAGGATGATGTAGACAGTGTAAGTTATATAGACAGTGTTCGTATTCTGTCTTAGTGGTAGGATCCAAGTTGTTTGTTTTCTTAGCAGACTAAATATATACACTAAATTGATGATTGCCTAAATAACTATGTGAATGTTGAAGCAGAGCTCCATGGAGAGAATGTCTCAACCATTTTATCACCTGCTTTGCTTTGTACTCCTTAGAAGAGACACACGGAACCTGATTTAAAGATTCTTCCTTGATCTCGAACTGCAGGGTTGCATCACCTGTTTTAAGAGGCTGGAGACCAGTGTAAGCGTAAACAAATTTCTCTGTGTTGATTTGGGTTGTTTGTCTAAGGGTATTTAGTCATGAAATCGTTGAAATATAATCAGAGAAGGCCATCTTGATCCTTACTGATAAATAAGAGATTTATGGGAAATATGATCTAGATTAATGCATGTATGAAAAACTGATACGTGACTGAGATGTAATGATATGAAAATGGCTCTAGAAGCATATTAGGGATATCAAAGCCTTTTCGGCGTTTGTCAATAATAGAGGTTAATAATTATAATTAGAGAATTAATAAATTAATAAACAGGATAGAAATAAATGAAGAGAAAGTGGTCTTTTCTGGATCAATGATGGTAACTGCCAGTGTATGAGTCCCAGGTGACGAGTAATACGTGTGGTCCAATACAAGAACAATGTGGT
Organism: Herpailurus yagouaroundi; assembly: GCF_014898765.1. Lineage (NCBI taxonomy): Eukaryota > Metazoa > Chordata > Mammalia > Carnivora > Felidae > Herpailurus > Herpailurus yagouaroundi. Next base: position 72,476,188 of record NW_024412396.1, read on the forward strand.
CTTTCTCTTCATTCATTTTCACTTCTTATTATAATTGAACCATGAAAGAAGCAATAAACAAATATATGGATCAATTGAGAGAAAGTCTCAATTTTTTTTTATCACTTCTGTTTGGTACTTTTCCGAATAGAAGCTCAAGGTGATTTCAGCCTCTCTTGTGATCAAGGTCACCATGTTTCCCTTCTCTAGGAAAGAGCCCAAGGCGAGTAATAGTTAAAGTTCTTTTCTTGGTGTGGGTCATGTGTTTAAGGGCTTTCGTGGTGTTACTCAAACATAATAAATACAGTGAAAAATTAACCATGGCTCAATGATAAATATGATTTGAGACATTACGTTGATTAATCGATAACATGTAACATTGCTACTTATTAATGAAAGAGGTATCTATTTTGGCAATAATTCTATAGGGAGAAGTTAGGGATTTTCAAGTATCATGTTCTTTGGTTTTTATTTTTATTTTTATTTTTTTTTATAAATTTTTTTTTCAACGTTTATTTATTTTTGGGACAGAGAGAGACAGAGCATGAACGGGGGAGGGGCAGAGAGAGAGGGAGATACAGAATCGGAAACAGGCTCCAGGCTCTGAGCCATCAGCCCAGAGCCCGACGCGGGGCTCAAACTCACGGACCGTGAGATCGTGACCTGGCTGAAGTCGGATGCTTAACCGACTGCGCCACCCAGGCGCCCCTCTTTGGTTTTTATTAATCGTGGGTGTATTTTATTATTCCCAGTGGAGGTATGACTTAATTGATACAGATATAAAAATGAATAAACTAAAAGTGGCCTCTAAGGGAACCAGTGGTGATCACGGGTCATGGACGGTGGATAGTAGGTGTCCGGAACCCTGAGGTTCAATACAATAAATATTCTGTTTTCTCTATTGATCGTATGGGTAGATGTTAGGAAGTATAAAGATCATGTTCTTATTTTGGATGAATACGTTTAGATGTGTTGTTATGAATGGACCAATGATAGAACCACTAAAGGAAATATAAATAATAGAGTAAGAAGAAAAGGCAAATTATTGTCTCATTAGGAACGTAACATGGTGAAGCAAGAAATACTAACAAAATTTGCAAACACTGATGCCCATTATGAAATAGATGTTTCCAGGGTGTCTCTTCTTTTGCCAAAGATTCTATAGATATGAATAATTAAGAGTCAGTTTTATTATTCTGGATCAGTGTCAAGTTTGAAGGTTTCCTTTTTGTTAAGAGAAAAAATCTACATTATGAAAGATTTATAAATTCCTAAATGAGTAAGTTCAATGTGGAAAGCAAGAATCAGTGGGAATAAAAATGTCATCACTTTTTTCTGTCATCACTGTGATTTGTACTTCTCAGAATGGACACATTCAAGCTAATCAGGCATTCCTCCCTGGTTGGTGAGCTTGGTGACAGCATCTGTGTGTCAGAAGCACAGAGATGGATGTGAGTAATGGGCAAATTTCTTGTCTTTGTTTCAGTGATTTCTTTTTCAGCACGTTCAGTGTATTATTCGAAAATTCCATATAGAATCACAGAAGGCCAATTGTGGCTCTGTGATAAATACTGAATTTTATAAAACAATATATTGATTAATGCATGTATGGAAAACTGATGATGAAGGAAAAGTGAGACTAAGTCTGTGTTCAGTTTAAGGACACAAAGGCTCATTTCAGTTTTTGTGAATAATAGGATTTTAAGTTATTAGCAAACCAATGATTTAATCAAAATACAAAGAGAGTATCACAAAGAGAAGAGGGACAATATTGGATCGATGATGACCACTGGTGGCGTATGAGTCGTATACGATGAATACGTGGAACTCTGAGGTCCAAGAGAAAATTAATCTAGTACATTCCCGTTATTTGAAGGCATCCAATAGACAGGTGTCAGGAATACACTAAGATCTTGTTTTTGGTCTTGGTGTTTGTGCATTTATATGTATTGCTATAATTCGATACATAGATTCTATAAATATTCTAGAAATATCTAAATAAAAATGATGAATGAAGTGAAGCATTGTCTAATTATAAAAATATGTGATTAAAAATAAAAATATGTGGTTAGGCAAGAAATACTATTATCAGACTCTGAAAACCCTGAAGTTCGATTAGAAGCAAGTTGTACAAGACTGTTACCTGGAGAGCTAAGGGTGATACAGACAGGAGGAGTTACAGACAATGCTCATAGTCTGGGTCAGTGGGTTTGTTTTCTTAAAGGAAAAAATATATATACACCAAATTAATGATTGCCCAAATGTCTGACTACGTGTGAGGGAAAGGCCAAGACCAATGGAAATAATGTCTCAACCTTTCTTATGATTTGCTCTGCCTTGAACTCCTCAGAAACAGGCACGCTGCACCTGATGTAAGGATCCTTCCCTGATCAGGAGCTCTAGGATTGCTCTGGAAGGAGTAGGAAGATCAGTGTGAGTAGAATCAAAATTCTTGTCTCGTTTGGGTGGTGCGTCTAAGGGTATTCACGGGAGCAATGGAAAAATATGAAACATACTCAAAGACCATGAACTGTGTTCTGGTGACAAATATGGGGTTAAAATGAAGTATTATACTGATTTAAAGCATTTATGAAAAACTGATAATAAATATGACAGATATAATAATGTGGGAATGGTTCCAGATACATTATTAGGGCAATAATAGGGAAAAGACTGTTTGGAGTTTTGGTGAATCAGACAGTTTTAAAATGATAATTAATGACTTGATCAATAAGCAATATAGAAATGAATGAAGAGAAAGTGGTCTTTTCTGGATCAGTGATGATAACTGCCAGCGTATGAGTCGTGGATGATGAAGGATACGTGTCTGGAACTCTGAGGTCCAAGGGATGTGGTCTTTCTCTTCATGAATTTTCACTATTATTATGGGATCGATGAAATATCAGTGAGGAAATATATAGAAAATAACATAAGTTGTGGTAACCTTGCCCTATTTTAAAAATACGTGGGGAGGCAAGAATTACTATTGGTATAATTTGAAAACGCTGAAGTCCAAAGAGAAATAAACAGTATGTGACTGTCACCCTTTTGGCTAGGATGATACAGACAGGACAAACAATAGGCAACGTTTACATGGTAGGTCAGTGGGAAGTTCGAAGTGGTTTGCTTTTATGAAAGATAACGAAATAAATATGCTCCAAGAATGATTTCATAAGTGGCCGACTAAATGAAGATTGTAGAGCAAGGATCAGTGGAAGAATGTCTCATCTGTTATCATGTTCTCTGTTCAGTACTCTTCAGAACGGATGCTCTAGCTGATTTCAGCTTCTGCCCTGATGAAGAAACATTGTTGTGTGGCCTGGGTCTTAGGAGGGTAAGCCAAGGTGAGTAGCAAGAGATTTTGTCTTGGTGTGGGTCATTTCCCTTAGGGTATTCACAGTGTTATTAAAAATTCATAAATAGCATCAAAAAGTAAGATGTTGCCCAATGGTAAACACAGCTAGGAAACATTCCGATTAAGTGATGATACGTAACATGGAGATTGACTGATGAGAGAGAGTTAATCTATGTTGGCATTTATTCTATAGATAGAAGTTAGGGAATTCAACCTGCTGATTCTTCAGTTTTTGTTAATGATGTATTTTGCTATAATCGATGAGTTAATGATGTAACTGGTATAAATGTCGAAATGAATGAAGAAAAAGTGGGTCTTTTATGTACCTGTGATAATGACTGGTGGCAGATGAGTTAGGGACGCTGAATGAGGTCCAGGTCAATACGTAGTCTTTCTCTCTGTTTATTTGATCCTAAGGACACATTTTTGGATAGTACAAAGAATGTTTTTACTGGGTTCATAGATTTAGATGTATTATTAGAAATAGATCAGTAATAGAACCATTGAAGATGTAGAAACAGCAGATAAATACAAAAACGTGAGGCCTTGTCCAACTTTCAAGACCTGTTTTTAGGCAAGAAATATTAATAAAAATTGTGAACACTGACACCCGTTAAGAATTAAATGGATCAAGAGTGTCACTTCTTTGGCCAAGGGTCATTTAGACATTAGCAATTTAGAGTCCATTTTATTGTTCTTGATCCATCTCAAGTTTGAGGATTTTTGGTGCTGTTGTTGTTAAAAGAAAAAAAAACAATGTTATGAAATATTCATAAATATCTGAACGACTGAGTAAATGAAATGTGGAAAGCAAGCATCAATGTAAGTAAATGTTTTGTTTTATTTTATTTTTTATCACCAACTCTGCTTTTCATTTCTCAAAATGGACACACCTCGAGCTGATTTAAGCAATATTCTGTGGCGGTGACCTCTGTGGTTGCATGTTTGTGTTAGAAGCACAGAGAACCATGTGAGTAATATCAGATTTCGTGTCTTAGTTTCAGTGATTTTTTTCCAGTGTATTCAGTGCATTATTTCAAAGTTCTATGTAGTAGAATCACAGAAAGCCAACTATAGCTCAGTGACAAATACTGAATTTTATGAAAACATTATATTGATTAATGCATGAATGACTAACAGCCTAATTTTAAAAAGATATATATTGATGTGAGGATGATTCTATTTACAGATTAAGGATATCATGATTTTCTTGGGCTTTTGTGAATGAGGGTTTTAAAGTTATTAGTAGTGAATTAATGAATTAGCCGATAAACAATATAGAACTGAATGAAAGGAAAGAGGGGCACTACTGGATCGATGATGACCACTGGTGGCGTATGAGTCGTTTACGATGAATACGTGTCTGGAACTCTGAGGTCCAACAGAAATGGAATCTGGTTTATTGTCCTGTTGGAGGTGATGGAATAGATAGATATTAAGAACATACAAGGGTCTTGTTTTGGGTTCTTATGTTCCTGCATTTTGTTTCAATTTTTATAATTGGATCAATGAAATAATCTATAAACAAACACATAAA